>NC_091295.1:47838834-47853834 GCF_038502225.1 Cherax quadricarinatus
CAGCAATGTGTTTACGCACACAGTGCCAGCAGTGTTGTCACAACTCCAGCAATGTGTTTACGTACACAGTGCCAGCAGTGTTGCCACAACCCCAGCAATGTGTTTACGCACACAGTGCCAGCAGTGTTGCCACAACCCCAGCAATGTGTTTTCGCACACAGTGCCAGCAGTGTTGCCACAACCCCAGCAATGTGTTTACGCACACAGTGCCAGCAGTGTTGCCACAACCCCAGCAATGTGTACACGCACACAGTGCCATCAGTGTTGCCACAACCCCAGCAATGTGTACACGCACACAGTGCCAGCAGTGTTGCCACAACCCCAGCAATGTGTACACGCACACAGTGCCAGCAGTGTTGCCACAACCCCAGCAATGTGTATACGCACACAGTGCCAGCAGTGTTGCCACAACCCCAGCAATGTGTTTACGCACACAGTGCCAGCAGTGTTGCCACAACCCCAGCAATGTGTTTACGCACACAGTGCCAGCAGTGTTGCCACAACCCCAGCAATGTGTACACGCACACAGTGCCAGCAGTGTTGCCACAACCCCAGCAATGTGTACACGCACACAGTGCCAGCAGTGTTGCCACAACCCCAGCAATGTGTTTACGCACACAGTGCCAGCAGTGTTGCCACAACCCCAGCAATGTGTTTACGCACACAGTGCCAGCAGTGTTGCCACAACCCCAGCAATGTGTACACGCACACAGTGCCAGCAGTGTTGCCACAACCCCAGCAATGTGTACACGCACACAGTGCCAGCAGTGTTGCCACAACCCCAGCAATGTGTATAAGAAGTTTATTATAATAATATTTATCTGTCACAATCACTACAACTTCCATTTTTCAAAATCATCAACATATACGTCGTGCCGAATAGGTAAAACTTGCGATTTTGGCTTAAAACCAATGCTATTCTTGCCGAATAAGGCAAGCGAAAATTTTGCAAAAAAATTAGTCTTAAACTAACGAAAAAAAAATATATTTCATTGTGTTTGTTTATTATTAAATTATTGTAAACTTGTCTAAAATATATTTAGTTGGGTTAGGCTAAATTTAATTGCGCTTGTTATAATAAGGTTAGGTAAGTTTTCTAAGGTTCTTTAGGTACAAAAATATTAATTTTTACATTAACATAAATGAAAAAAATATATACATCTTTTGGCGTATAAGAATTTTTTTTATAAAGGACTCAATTTTAAATGAGTTCTTGCTAATAGACCAATTTTACCTATTCGGCACGACATTATATAAGGTGAGGGACTGACCCCGTCAAAACTACTTCCAGGGTTGCAGTCCTCCGTACTTAACTGAACAATTCTGTTGCACAAGCGAAACGTTTTCTCGGTAATGACACCCAAATGATGGAAAAGTGTCGTATTTATCATGAACGGTTCCACTGTAACGTTTCAAGCACTTGCTTCAAGGGTTAGGTTCAGTGCTGAGGTTCAAGCACTTGCTTCAAGGGTTAGGTTCAGTGCTGAGGTTCAAGCACTTGCTTCAAGGGTTAGGTTCAGTGCTGAGGTTCAAGCACTTGCTTCAAGGGTTAGGTTCAGTGCTGAGGTTCAAGCACTTGCTTCAAGGGTTAGGTTCAGTGCTGAGGTTCAAGCACTTGCTTCAAGGGTTAGGTTCAGTGCTGAGGTTCAAGCACTTGCTTCAAGGGTTAGGTTCAGTGCTGAGGTTCAAGCACTTGCTTCAAGGGTTAGGTTCAGTGCTGAGGTTCAAGCACTTGCTTCAAGGGTTAGGTTCAGTGCTGAGGTTCAAGCACTTGCTTCAAGGGTTAGGTTCAGTGCTGAGGTTCAAGCACTTGCTTCAAGGGTTAGGTTCAGTGCTGAGGTTCAAGCACTTGCTTCAAGGGTTAGGTTCAGTGCTGAGGTTCAAGCACTTGCTTCAAGGGTTAGGTTCAGTGCTGAGGTTCAAGCACTTGCTTCAAGGGTTAGGTTCAGTGCTGAGGTTCAAGCACTTGCTTCAAGGGTTAGGTTCAGTGCTGAGGTTCAAGCACTTGCTTCAAGGGTTAGGTTCAGTGCTGAGGTTCAAGCACTTGCTTCAAGGGTTAGGTTCAGTGCTGAGGTTCAAGCACTTGCTTCAAGGGTTACGTTCAGTGCTGAGGTTCAAGCACTTGCTTCAAGGGTTAGGTTCAGTGCTGAGGTTCAAGCACTTGCTTCAAGGGTTAGGTTCAGTGCTGAGGTTCAAGCACTTGCTTCAAGGGTTAGGTTCAGTGCTGAGGTTCAAGCACTTGCTTCAAGGGTTACGTTCAGTGCTGAGGTTCAAGCACTTGCTTCAAGGGTTAGGTTCAGTGCTGAGGTTCAAGCACTTGCTTCAAGGGTTAGGTTCAGTGCTGAGGTTCAAGCACTTGCTTCAAGGGTTAGGTTCAGTGCTGAGGTTCAAGCACTTGCTTCAAGGGTTAGGTTCAGTGCTGAGGTTCAAGCACTTGCTTCAAGGGTTAGGTTCAGTGCTGAGGTTCAAGCACTTGCTTCAAGGGTTAGGTTCAGTGCTGAGGTTCAAGCACTTGCTTCAAGGGTTACGTTCAGTGCTGAGGTTCAAGCACTTGCTTCAAGGGTTAGGTTCAGTGCTGAGGTTCAAGCACTTGCTTCAAGGGTTAGGTTCAGTGCTGAGGTTCAAGCACTTGCTTCAAGGGTTAGGTTCAGTGCTGAGGTTCAAGCACTTGCTTCAAGGGTTAGGTTCAGTGCTGAGGTTCAAGCACTTTCTTCAAGGGTTAGGTTCAGTGCTGAGGTTCAAGCACTTGCTTCAAGGGTTACGTTCAGTGCTGAGGTTCAAGCACTTGCTTCAAGGGTTAGGTTCAGTGCTGAGGTTCAAGCACTTGCTTCAAGGGTTAGGTTCAGTGCTGAGGTTCAAGCACTTGCTTCAAGGGTTAGGTTCAGTGCTGAGGTTCAACCACTTGCTTCAAGGGTTAGGTTCAGTGCTGAGGTTCAAGCACTTGCTTCAAGGGTTAGGTTCAGTACTGAGGTTCAAGCATTTGCTTCAAGGGTTAGGTTCAGTGCTGAGATTCAAGCACTTGCTTCAAGGGTTAGGTTCAGTGCTGAGGTTCAAGCATTTGCTTCAAGAGTTAGGTTCAGTGCTGGGGTTCAAGCACTTACTTCAAGGGATAGGTTCAGCCTTGAGGTTCAAGCATTTGCTTCAAGAGTTAGGTTCAGCCTTGAGGTTCAAGCATTTAATTCAAAGGTTAGGATCAACTGAGGCTCAAGCACTATTCTTCAATCCTGTCGTGTAGGCAAAGGCCATTTTCCCCACCATTTACCCAGTATATACACTGCTCCAGCTGCAGCACCCAGCGACCTGGCCTTCCAGATTAAATTTCCACTCGTCGCAATGGCCACTTTTACACCATACTTAAAGATCCCGGGCAGCTGTAATCAAAACTCCTGGCAGCGATATGTTAGTGGCGCAATACGTCAGTATTTGACGTTGTCGGGCAGTGCGTCGCTGATGTACTTGTCGAGGAGGACGTCGGGTTAGTTGGTTTATTGGGTTTTATTCTTATACGACTACACGAGGGTCATGAAGGCTGCTTGTTACCTGTAATCCACCGATTAAGGTTGCTTTAAATCCTTAAAAATGGGGATTATAGACTCAGTGCATATATACCTAGATATACACAGAGACACATACTTTTAGGTGTGTGTGTGTGTGTATATATATATATATATATATATATATATATATATATATATATATATATATATATATATATATATATATATATATATATATATATATATACATATATACATATATATATTCACATAGATACTTCTGTGAATATACTTAGATACAAATCTCGCTGTGTATATACTACTGAGAGAGAGAGAGAAGAGCCAGAGACAATCTTGGGAGTAGTTCCTTCCAGTCTTATGATGCTTCCCACTCTAAGAGAACATATTTCCCACCACTCCTTCCTTCCTTCCCTGGAGATTAGCTTCCTCGTGGCCCACTCTCAGACTCGGGCCATGGTATCAAGCCACTCTCAGAGTCGGGCCATGGTATCAAGCCACTCTCAGACGCGGGCCATGGTATCAAGCCACTCTCAGACGAGGGCCATGGTCACAAACCACTCTCAAATGCGGGCCATGGTATCAAGCCACTCTCTGATGCGGGCCATGGTATCAAGCCACTCTCAGACGAGGGCAATAGTATCAAGCCACTCTCAGACGAGGGCCATGGTATCAAGCCACTATCAGACGCGGGCCAAGGTATCAAGCCATTCTCAGACAAGGGCCATGGTCACAAACCACTCTCAGACGCAGGCCATGGTCTCAAACCACTCTCACACGCGGGTCATGGTCTCAAACCACTCTCAGATGCGGGCCATGGTCTCAAACCACTCTCAGACGCGGGCCATGGTCTCAAACCACTCTCAGACGCAGGCCATGGTCTCAAACCACTCTCAGACGCGGGCCATGGTCACAAACCCCACTCAGATGCAGGTCATGGTCTCAAACCACTCTCAGACGCGGGCCATGGTCTCAAACCACTCTAAGATGCAGGCCATGGTCTCAAACCACTCTCAGATGCGGGTCATCGTCTCTAACCACTCTCAGACGCGGGCCATGGTCTCAAACCCCTCTCAGACGCGGGCCATGGCCACAAACCACTCTCAGATGCAGGCCATGGTCTCAAACAACTCACAGATGTGGGTCATGGTTTCAAACCACTCTCAGATGCAGGCCATGGTCACAAACCACTCTCACACGCGGGCCATGGTCTCAAACCACTCTCAGACGCAGGCCATGATCACAAACCACTCTCAGATGTGGGCCATGGTCTCAAACCACTCTCAGATGCGGGCCATGGTATCAAGCCACTCTCAGATGTGGGCCATGATCACAAACCACTCTCAGACGCGGGCCATGGTCTCAAACCACTCTCAGATGCGGGCCATGGTCTCAAACCACTCTCACACGGGGGCCATGGTCTCAAACCACTCTCACACGCGGGCCATGGTCTCAAACCACTCTCACACGCGGGCCATGGTCACAAACCACTCTTGCACGCGGGCCATGGTCTCAAACCACTCTCAGACGCGGGCCATGGTCACAAACCACTTTCAGATGCAGGCCATGGTCTCAAACCACTCTCAGACGCGGGCCATAGTCTCAAACCACTCTCAGATGCGGGCCATGGTTTCAAACCACTCTCAGACGCGGGCCATAGTCTCAAACCACTCTCAGATGCGGGCCATGGTCTCAAGCCACTCTCAGACGCGGGCCATGGTCTCAAACCACTCTCAGACGCGGGCCATTTACTCAAACCACTCTCACACGCGGGCCATGGTCTCAAACCACTCTCAGATGCGGGCCATGGCCTCAAACCACACTCAGATGCAGGCCATGGTCTTAAACCACTCTCAGATGCGGGCCATGGTCTCAAACCACTCTCAGATGCGGGCCATGGTGTCAAACCACTCTCAGACGCGGGCCATGGTCTCAAACCACTCTCACACGCGGGCCATGGTCTCAAACCACTCTCAGACGCGGACCATGGTCTCAAACCACTCTTGCACGCGGGCCATGGTCTCAAAACACTCTCACACGCGGACCATGGTCTCAAACCACTCTCAGACGCGGGCCATGGTCACAAACCACTTTCAGATGCAGGCCATGGTCTCAAACCACTCTCAAACGCGGGCCATAGTCTCAAACCACTCTCAGATGCGGGCCATGGTCTCAAACCACTCTCAGATGCGGGCCATGGTCTCAAACCACTCTCAGATGCGGGCCATGGCCTCAAACCACTCTCACACGCGGGCCATGGTCTCTAACCACTCTCACACGCGGGCCATGGTCTCAAACCACTCTCAGACGCGGGCCATGGTCTCAAACCACTATCACGCGGGCCATGGTCTCAAACCACTCTCAGACGCGGGCCATGGTCTCAAACCACTCTCAGACGCGGGCCATGGTCTCAAACCACTCTCACACGCGGGCCATGGTCTCAAACCACTCTCAGATGCGGGCCATGGCCTCAAACCACTCTCACACGCGGGCCATGGTCTCTAACCACTCTCACACGCGGGCCATGGTCTCAAACCACTCTCAGACGCAGGCCATGGTCTCAAACCACTCTCACACGCGGGCCATGGTCTCAAACCACTCTCAGACGCGGGCCATGGTCTCAAACCACTCTCAGATGCGGGCCATGGTCTCAAACCACTCTCAGACGCGGGCCATGGTCTCAAACCACTATCACGCGGGCCATGGTCTCAAACCACTCTCAGATGCGGGCCATGGTCTCAAACCACTCTCAGATGCGGGCCATGGTCTCAAACCACTCTCAGACGCGGGCCATGGTCTCAAACCACTCTCAGACGCGGGCCATGGTCTCAAACCACTATCACGCGGGCCATGGTCTCAAACCACTCTCAGATGCAGGCCATGGTCTCAAACCACTCTCAGATGTGGGCCATGGTCTCAAACCACTCTCAGATGCGGGCCATGGTATCAAGCCACTCTCAGATGTGGGCCATGATCACAAACCACTCTCAGACGCGGGCCATGGTCTCAAACCACTCTCAGATGCGGGCCATGGTCTCAAACCACTCTCACACGGGGGCCATGGTCTCAAACCAATCTCACACGCGGGCCATGGTCTCAAACCACTCTCAGACGCGGACCATGGTCTCAAACCACTCTTGCACGCGGGCCATGGTCTCAAAACACTCTCACACGCGGACCATGGTCTCAAACCACTCTCACACGCCGGCTATGGTCTCAAACCACTCTCACACGCGGGCCATGGTCTCAAACCACTCTCACACGCGGGCCATGGTCTCAAACCACTCTCACACGCGGGCCATGGTCTCAAACCACTCTCACACGCGGGCCATGGTCTCAAACCACTCTCACACGCCGGCTATGGTCTCAAACCAATCTCACACGCGGGCCATGGTCTCAAGCCACTCTCACACGCCGGCCATGGTCTCAAACCACTCTCACACGCGGGCCATGGTCACAAACCACTCTCACACGCGGGCCATGGTCACAAACCACTCTCACACGCGGGCCATGGTCACAAACCACTCTCACACGCGGGCCATGGTCTCAAACCACTCTCACACGCGGGCCATGGTCACAAACCACTCTCACACGCGGGCCATGGTCACAAACCACTCTCACACGCGGGCCATGGTCACAAACCACTCTCACACGCGGGCCATGGTCTCAAACCACTCTCACACGCGGGCCATGGTCACAAACCACTCTCACACGCCGGCCATGGTCTCAAACCACTCTCACACGCCGGCCATGGTCTCAAACCACTCTCACACGCGGGCCATGGTCTCAAACCACTCTCACACGCCGGCCATGGTCTCAAACTACTCTCAGACTCAAGTATATCCCTACAAAGGAAATACTGCAGAAATAGGAACTAATCAATATCACACAGAAAATAAAGACAGATACTTATCGGAAGACGGTAGTATTTTGTAAGAATTACCTGTCATCTTACGTGTTCTTGAGACACAATGGAGACATCAACAGCCTGCCAGAGTGCAAAACATTTAACAGGGTTTCCATTTCATATTTGCTTTGCATTAGATTAGCAGGTTCCAGGATGGTTGCTGTCTACCATCTTTCTGAAGAATTTTATTCCTTTCCTTCCCTAATAATAATAATAATAATAATAATAATAATAATAATAATAATAATAATAATAATAATAATAATTCATTGTTAATTGCACACTCGTTCAACATTCAATTAATATTTACGCAACAAATTTTTCGTTCTATCCACCATCACGCCCACCACCACGCCCACCACCACGCCCACCACCACGCCCACTCCCACCACCGCTGCCAACTAACATCTCCTAACAAATATTAACATATTTTTCGTTACTAAATCCACTTACCGTGTGCGTGTGTGTGTGTGTTTCTACTGGTGGCACTACCCACCTGTCTGGCACTACTGGTCAGTGCCTCTGAGTGAGGTTCCTCCAACACAAACACTTTCCTAACAGAATAAAGTTTTGTCTGTAAGGAAATAAGCTTCGCGAGTCCTGGGAGTCGATAGTCACTGAAGTTTAGAATTCCCATTTTTTTTTTTTTACGTTTTGTCGTTCCCCGACGGAGCCGAAGGTATTTTTCGACGACTATCTGCTGAAAGACCCCCGTTCGCATCGCGAAACCGTAAGTGATCCTCGTTCCTGTCTCGGCAACGAGAGTGACCCACGTTCGTGTCTCGGCAACAAGAGTGACCCTCGTTCGTATCTGGGTACTGGTAGTGACCCACGTTCGTGTCTCGGCAACAAGAGTGACCCTCGTGCGTGTCTCGGCAACAAGAGTGACCCATGTTCGTGTCTCGGCAACAAGAGTGACCCTCGTGCGTGTCTCGGCAACAAGAGTGACCCATGTTCGTGTCTCGGCAACAAGAGTGACCCACGTTCGTGTCTCGGCAATAAGAGTGACCCTCGTTCGTAACTGGGTACTGGGAGTGACCCACGTATACAATTCTGGATTTTTATTGAATACTTCAACGAACACTCCGTATTGTTTTCATCCTGCAAGAAGAAAAATGAGGCAAAGAACTCCGACTGGGTTCAAGACAAGGCCAATTACGGCTCAACTTCTGATGGGGAAATCAAAAGCGTTTGTGTCTCAAAAATTCTGCCTGGGAGAGTTGCCTTGGAAATATGATGGCTGGGATGTGAGATGTTTTGAGCTGGGAGATGAAAGGAGTCTTGAGCTGGGAAATGACCTGGAGTGTGTTAGGATCCCTCAGCTTAAAGTCAGCTTCACATAGATAACTCGCACATGGGAGAATAAAACGTATAACGACGTATGGGTGTTACGTGGACCATTTACTAGTCACACACGAGCTCGAAGGGAAGGGAGACGGTATATTATTATATTATATATCTTTATATATATGAGAGGGCGTGCCGGGAGTTGAAAAACGATAGGAGTTAGTGTAATTGTATTAGTAGTAGTAATAACAGCAGTGGTAGCAATAGTAGCAGTACTAGTAATAGTAGTAGTAATAGCAATAGCAACAGTAGTGGTAATAGCAATAACAGTGGCAGAGACAACTTCTCTACACAACAGAGCATCAAGAACATCAGAAAGAATCAAGGTCACTTCACAAACTTTCCAGATTTGAACATACTCCAGAACCTTGATCATTTTAGCGTATTCAACCTTCGTTAAACTTATGGCGTCTGGACGTAACATGGTTTTATAAACCGAAAAAATATGTATCCAAAGAGCAATTTTATTATTTTTGTGATGATTTCAACTTATTTCTCTGATTATAAATTCTAATTACCAGAAAGTAATGTTAGTCAGCGTGACATTATTCAGTTCAAGAATCAGAAATGTATGAAGCTGCTGATCCCTTTGGCTCAGCAGATTGTTTCAGTGTTGAGACTTCAGCACATTCAGCAAATGTTTAATCTCTCTCCTGAAGACGTTGTTTAAAACGCCTGCCCGCAAAGCACAGCTAAGAAAAATGAGCATCTTTCACATCGCCGCGTCTGGGACATTTAAACGTCTGGTGACCCGGCGAGACAGACATTTAAAGGTCTGCACGCAAGGGACATTTAAACCCCGGCGCGTCTGGGATGATGGCTCTCCTGCTGATGCTGATGCTCCTCCTGCTCCTCCGCTTCCTCCTGCTCCTCCGCTTCCTCCTGCTCCTCCTCCTTCTCTTCATTATCCTCTTCCTTAATCCAATACTTGAAGTTGAAAGAGTTACCATACGTGTTTATCTTGGATCAACGAACAGTTTCTCATGATTGAAGCCTTAATATGTCAAGAAAATTAATCCATTCCTTGAAGACGTTGAAGAACTCTACTGTCCGAAATTATACGACTCTCCATCGATCGCTTCGTAAGCTGCTCTCTGAGGTCATTACACCCTAACTTTTCGACTCTTTTTTTTTGGTCTGTCTTCAGGAAATGGATAGGAAGACTGGAACTTCTCGCGTGTTAGTATAGCCTACGCCGCTGACAGCATCCCACGCCGCTGACAGCATCCTCTCCCACAGGAACAAGAATATCTAAACACCGACAAGGTGAAGAAAATAGCACAGTAGATATCTTTACTAACGGCAACATTTCGCTCGCACAGTGAGCTTTATCAAGCCAGTAGAGAATAACAGCATTCACAAGAGTGTAGATAAAGGAAAATGAAGTTTATGTAAGCATCTCAGAGCGACGGAGCACCACACACTGTACACACAACTGTACACACAACTGTAAACACAACTGTACACACCGTACACACACAGTTTATAGCCATGACCCTGAGTATAAAATCTGGTAATAGACATATAGAAAGACACGTGACCTATTAGGAAACTTTTCGGTCCTGGGACTTGAATTAATTGTAAATATGTCATCTTATGGATTACCGGTCAATATAAAGTGGCTCAGGTAGGATTTCAGTCTAGGGGAGAGGGTGCATAAATGCCTTTTTCCCAATGTGTCAATATCACTATAGCCTTTACAACATTAGTCGCATCCACTGCGAGGAATAATGCAGAATCTCACAGGTCGATAGCAGAGTTACTTTCTACAGCAGGCAACAGGTAGCTACGGTGCCCAAGTAGCAACAAGATGTTCCGTACTGGAGGCGAACTCGAGTCATGACTAAAGCAATATTTAGAGTTTCATGAGATATCGCCAGTGGCGAGGAAATCAGGGAAGAATATTTAATGTTTGTCTCCCGTGGCGAATTTATTGAGCAGCGCCGCTGTGGGAAATGTCGTGGCGAAGAGGGAAAGATCGTTACAATTGGGGGTAAGATAATGAAGCGGTGGGGAGAAAACGGGACAGCTGCGGGGAAAAAATAGCACTGGAAAGGGGGAATGTGGCAGGTAAGGGAAAAATAACTATAGGAAGGGGGGAATCTGGTAGGTAAGGGGAAAAATAAAACAATAGGGAGGGGCAATGTTCCAGGTAAGGGGAAAAGTAACAGTGGGGAGGGGAGGAAGGTGAGGAGCTCGGAACGTAGCTAGAAGCTGTGTGTGTGTGTGCAGAGGTTCCTTGCTACTGGAGAAGACTTTGACCAGTAGAATCCTATGCTCACGTTGTTCATCCAAGAAGTTCTTGAACAAATTAATGTATTTGATGATTACAACATACGAGAGATAACCTTCCAGTGCTCCGCTTAACAACATACGAGGGATAATCTTCCAGTGCTCCGCTTAACAACATACGAGGGATAATCTTCCAGTGCTCCGCTTAACAACATACGAGGGATAATCTTCCAGTGCTCCGCTTAACAACATACGAGAGATAATCTTCCAGTGCTCCGCTTAACAACATACGAGGGATAACCTTCCAGTGCTCCGCTAAACAACATACGAGGGATAACCTTCCAGTGCTCCGCTTAACAACATACGAGGGATAACCTTCCAGTGCTCCGCTTAACAACATACGAGGGATAACCTTCCAGTGCTCTGCTTAACAACATACGAGGGATAATCTTCCAGTGCTCTGCTTAACAACATACGAGGGATAACCTTCCAGTGCTCCGCTTAACAACATACGAGGGATAACCTTCCAGTGCTCCGCTTAACAACATACGAGGGATAACCTTCCAGTGCTCCACTTAACAACATACGAGGGATAACCTTCCAGTGCTCCGCTTAACAACATACGAGGGATAATCTTCCAGTGCTCCGCTTAACAACATACGAGGGATAACCTTCCAGTGCTCCGCTTAACAACATACGAGGGATAACCTTCCAGTGCTCCACTTAACAACATACGAGGGATAACCTTCCAGTGCTCCGCTTAACAACATACGAGGGATAACCTTCCAGTGCTCCGCTTAACAACATACGAGGGATAACCTTCCAGTGCTCCGCTTAACAACATACGAGGGATAATCTTCCAGTGCTCCGCTTAACAACATACGAGGGATAATCTTCCAGTGCTCCGCTTAACAACATACGAGGGATAACCTTCCAGTGCTCCGCTTAACAACATACGAGGGATAACCTTCCAGTGCTCCGCTTAACAACATACGAGGGATAATCTTCCAGTGCTCCGCTTAACAACATACGAGGGATAATCTTCCAGTGCTCCGCTTAACAACATACGAGGGATAACCTTCCAGTGCTCCGCTTAACAACATACGAGGGATAACCTTCCAGTGCTTCTCTTATCCTCATTCGTATTGCACATGATGCCACAGAACTTTGTACCACATTGCACTTTTAAAAGATCCTCGTCCCTGAACACGTCACATGTCACATTAGTTGCACTTGTGTCCTTTTATTTTACATATTGTCGGTAATTCTACCAACTGTATTACAATCTTGTACCTGAACACGTGGATTTTCGTACCTGAACACGTCGATCCTTATACCTGAACACGTCGATCTTCGTACCTGAACACGTCGATCCTCGTCCCTGAACATGTCGATCTTGTACCTGAACACGTCGATCTTTGTACCTGAACACGTCGATCTTCGTACCTGAACACGTCGATCTTCGTACCTGAACACGTCGATCTTCGTACCTGAACACGTCGATCCTCGTACCTGAACACGTCGATCTTCGTACCTGAACACGTCGAGCTAGTTCAGTACCTTGAATGTCTCTATTATGTCCCCCTTCGAAGTCTAAGGAAAAAATACTGAATAACTGAAGTATGTCTTCATGTCACTTGTTCGTCAGTGTTAATACGGGTTTTATTGCACGTCTCTGATCTCTCTCACGTTTCTCTACATCTCTTATAATGTTACTGAAATCATAACTAAGCGCTTAACCCGTAAGGGTCATACACCTTTTAGAGAACCAGGGGCCCGGACGGCTTTTGTTTTCCAAGATGGCGCCTGACGACAACATTATACTGCGTAAATATTGTCTCAAGAGTTTTTACTTCTGAAGATTCTTGTTGTGAAGCCGAGTATTCTGTTAGCCTTGGAAGAGATGATAGAGGATGAGTGGGAAGAAATAAAGAGAGAAAGGGGGAAAGGAGAAGGAAAAGAAGAAAGAGGAAGAGGTGGAAATGTTCGTTAATGGACAGAAGTGAAGAGGTTTGCTAAATTAATTACGTTATCGTCCCTTCAATGGAAGACGAAGATGGTTCCTGGTGCTTCGTGCGAGGTTCCTGGTGCATCCTGCGAGGCTCCTGGTGCGTCGTGCTAGGTTTCTGGTGCGTTGTACGAGGTTCCTGGTGCATCGTGCGAGGTTCCTGGTGCGTTGTGCGAGGTTCCTGGTGCATCGTGCGAGGTTCCTGGTGCATCGTGCGAGGTTTCTGGTGCGTCGTGTGAGGTTCCTGGTGCGTTGTGCGAGGTTCCTGGTGCGTTGTGCGAGGTTCCTGGTGTGTCGTGCGAGGTTCCTGGTGCGCCATGCGAGGTTCCTGGTGCGTTGTGCGAGGTTCCTGGTGCGTTGTGCGAGGTTCCTGGTGCGTCATACGAGGCTACCAGACAAGTGACTCTCATTACGGTGAAGAGTGAAGACAAAACACAACTCTCTCCTCCACTGACAGCTGATCACTGATAGCTGATCACTGACAGCTGATCACTGACAGCTGATCACTGACAGCCTTATTTCTAATGAAGAACCCGCCCCTAGTGGCCAATCGTACCCTCTTATAAATGTTCTAAAGTATAAGATACATAAGTATCTTATACTTTAAGATACATAAGTATCTTATAAATGTTCTAAAGTATACATAAGTATCTTTTCCATAGATCACTTGGCTTTACCCGGTGATATATAGCAATATTTTTTTGAGGCCGATGTTGAAATGTGCCATT
Organism: Cherax quadricarinatus; assembly: GCF_038502225.1. NCBI lineage: Eukaryota > Metazoa > Arthropoda > Malacostraca > Decapoda > Parastacidae > Cherax > Cherax quadricarinatus. The sequence goes on from NC_091295.1 coordinate 47,852,572, forward strand.
ATTTTTTATATTGGATTTTTTTGTCTCTGTTGCCACGACGACGGGGATATTAAAATGCGATTTTAGTAAGATATATATCAGAGTAAAGGCGCAAGATTTTTCAGCTCGTAATGCGACAAGTCTTATGGACTGAGGCTACAGGGTTTATAGTCCTCTTTCATGTGAATTAAAATGTGCCTTTGTTCATGATAAACACACGCATATTACTAAATAAATCAATGAATACATACATAGACACACACACACACACACACACACACACACACACACACACACACACACCGACACACACACACACACACACACACACACACACCGACACACACACACACACACACACACACACACACACACACACACACACACACACACACACACACACACACACACACACACACACACACACACACACACACACATATATAAACACACACGCGAGCAGGGATTACAATAGGCCTATCTTCCACAGCCACAGTTATGTTTGTAGTTTCATACTAGCGGGTCTGGATAACAGCCGAAAGAACGCTGGCTAGATTCCCGGGCGAGGCAAGACGAATTTAGGTACAAGCTGCTGCTGTTGGTGGCACCTATGTGAGAGAGAGGCCCTGTAAAGACCCTAAATACCTGGAGTATACCCGGAGAGGGCTTCAGGGTCTCAACGCCCACGCGGCCCGGTCTGTGACCAGACCTCAATGAGAAATGGGAAAAAATCGGCCACCTTGCGTGGTCTTCACGAATAACCCTGCGTTCTTACCACTTCGGAACTACTGAAGAAGCTTACAGTTGCAAGGCTGCCCTTCTGTTCACGTAACATATTATGTAGCCTGTTTTAAAGTCCATTACCACCATAGGTAAAGCGCCGTGGCAAGAGAGAAGAGGTGAGGAGTTAGGGTAGGTAACTCAGACGACTTGATAGGGCGCAGAAGTGGCGTGCAGTAAATGTTTACCAGACTGTGGGAGAGACAACGGAGGGTCACAAGTCACGAGGAGGTCACAACAACCGTCAGGGAGGTCACAATAGTCACCAGGCCACAACAACCATCAGGGAGGCCACAATATTTGCCCAAGAGGCCAAAACAACCATCAGGAAAGTCACAATAATCGTCCAGAAGGCCACAGCAACTATCAGGGAGGTCACAACGGTCACTAAAAGGTCACAGCAATGGCCATATGGTTACACTAACCACTAGATCGCCCTACAACAGGTTCTGTGTATTCAAAACATTTAATTAACATGGTTATCGACATTCACATCTCCGCCAC
>NC_091295.1:47863834-47894092 GCF_038502225.1 Cherax quadricarinatus
AGTTATCCAAGAGTGAAGTTAGTTATCCCACAGTGAAGTTAGTTATCCAACAGTGGAGTTAGTTATCCCACAGTAAAGTTAGTTATCCCACAGTGAAGTTAGTTATCCCACAGTGAAGTTAGTTATCCCACAGTGAAGTTAGTTATCCCACAGTGAAGTTAGTTATCCCACAGTGAAGTTAGTTATCCCACAGTGAAGTTAGTTATCCAAGAGTGAAGTTAGTTATCCAACAGTGAAGTTAGTTATCCAACAGTGAAGTTAGTTATCCCACAGTGAAGTTAGTTATCCCACAGTGAAGTTAGTTATCCCACAGTGAAGTTAGTTATCCCACAGTGAAGTTAGTTATCCCACAGTGAAGTTAGTTATCCCACAGTGAAGTTAGTTATCAGACAGCGAAGCTGGTTATCTCACAGTGAAGTTGGTTATCCAACAGTGAAGTTATCCAACAGTGAAGTTATCCAACAGTGAAGTTATCCGACAGTAAAGTTAGTTATTCCGCAGCCAGCCGGGCTGTGGCTCGAACGTTCGTTTGCGTGCAGCCAGCAGTAACAGCCTGGTTGATCAGGCTCTGATCCCCCAGGAGGCCTGGTCACAGACCGGGCCGGGGGGGCGTTGACCCCCGGAACTCTCTCCAGGTAAACTCCAGGTAAACAGTAAAGTTAGTAATCCCACACTGAAGTTAGTTATCCCACAGTAAAGTTAGTAATCCCACAGTGAAGTTAGTTATCCCACAGTGAAGCTATCTCACAGTAAAGTTAGTTATCCCACAGTGAAGCTATCCCACAGTAAAGTTAGTTATCCCACAGTAAAGTTAGTTATCCCACAGTTAAATTAGTTATCCCACAGTGAAGTTAGATATCCCACAGTAAAGTTAGTTATCCCACAGTGAAATTAGTTATCCCACAGTGAAGTTAGTTATCCCACAGGGAAATTAGTTATCCCACAGTGAAGTTAGTTATCCCACAGCGAAGTTAGTTATCCCGCAGTGAAGTTAGTTATCCCGCAGTGAAGTTAGTTATCCCACGGTGAAGTTCGTTATTCCTCAGTGAAGTTAGTTATCGCACAGTGAAGTTAGTTATCCCACAGTGAAGCTAGTTATCCCGCAGTGAAGTTAGTTATCCCACGGTGAAGCTCGTTATCCCACAGTGAAATTAGTTATCGCACAGTGAAGTTAGTTATCCCACAGTGAAGTTAGTTATCCCGCAGTGAAGTTAGTTATCCCATAGTGAAATTAGTTATCCCACAGTGAAGTTAGTTATCCCACAGTGAAGTTAGTTATCCCACAGTGAAGTTAGTTATCCCACAGTGAAGCTAGTTATTCCTCAGTGAAGTTAGTTATCGCACAGTGAAGTTAGTTATCCCACAGTGAAGCTAGTTATCCCGCAGTGAAGTTAGTTATCCCACGGTGAAGTTCGTTATCCCACAGTGAAGTTAGTTATCGCACAGTGAAGTTAGTTATCCCACAGTGAAGTTAGTTATCCCGCAGTGAAGTTAGTTATCCCATAGTGAAATTAGTTATCTCACAGTGAAGTTAGTTATCCCACAGTGAAGTTAGTTATCCCACTGTGAAGTTAGTTATCCCATAGTGAAATTAGTTATCCCACAGTGAAGTTAGTTATCCCACAGTGAAGTTAGTTATCCCACAGTGAAGTTAGTTATCCCACAGTGAAATTAGTTATCCCACAGTGAAGCTAGTTATTCCACAGTGAAGCTAGTTATTCCACAGTGAAGTTAGTTATCGCACAGTGAAGTTAGTTATCGCACAGTGAAGTTAGTTATCCCACAGTGAAGTTAGTTATCCCACAGTGAAGTTAGTTATCCCATAGTGAAATTAGTTATCCCACAGTGAAGTTAGTTATCCCACAGTAAAGTTAGTTATCCCACAGTGAAGTTAGTTATCCCAAAGTGAAGTTAGCTATCCCACAATAAAGTTAGTTATCCCACAGTAAAGCTACTTATCCCACAGTAAAGTTACTTATCCCACAGTGAAGTCAGTTATCCCACACTGAAGTCAGTTATCCCACAGTGAAGTCAGTTATCCCACAGTGAAGTCAGTTATCCCACAGTGAAGATAGTTATCCCACAGTGAAGTCAGTTATCCCACAGTGAAGTCAGTTATCCCACAGTGAAGTCAGTTATCCCACAGTGAAGTCAGTTATCCCACAGTGAAGTCAGTTATCCCACAGTGAAGTCAGTTATCCCACAGTGAAGTTAGTTATCCCACAGTGAAGTCAGTTATCCCACAGTGAAGTTAGTTATCCCACAGTGAAGTCAGTTATCCCACAGTGAAGTTAGTTATCCCACAGTGAAGTTAGTTATCCCACAGTGAAGTTAGTTATCCCACAGTGAAGTTAGTTATCCCACAGTGAAGTTAGAAGTCAGTTATCCCACAGTGAAGTCAGTTATCCCACAGTGAAGTCAGTTATTCCACAGTGAAGTCAGTTATCCCACAGTGAAGTCAGTTATCCCACAGTGAAGTCAGTTATCCCACAGTGAAGTCAGTTATCCCACAGTGAAGTCAGTTATCCCACAGTGAAGTTAGTTATCCCACAGTGAAGTCAGTTATCCCACAGTGAAGTCAGTTATCCCACAGTGAAGTCAGTTATCCCACAGTGAAGTCAGTTATCCCACAGTGAAGTCAGTTATCCCACAGTGAAGTTAGTTATCCCACAGTGAAGTTAGTTATCCCACAGTGAAGTTAGTTATCCCACAGTGAAGTTAGTTATCCCACAGTGAAGGCTGATGTTATCCCACAGTGAAGTCAGTTATCCCACAGTGAAGTCAGTTATCCCATAGTGAAGTCAGTCAGTTATCCCACAGTGAAGTCAGTTATCCCACAGTGAAGTCAGTTATCCCACAGTGAAGTCAGTTATCCCACAGTGAAGTCAGTTATCCCACAGTGAAGTCAGTTATCCCACAGTGAAGTCAGTTATCCCACAGTGAAGTCAGTTATCCCACAGTGAAGTCAGTTATCCCACAGTGAAGTCCCACAGTGAAGTCAGTTATCCCACAGTGAAGTCAGTTATCCCACAGTGAAGTCCCACAGTGAAGTTAGTTATCCCACAGTGAAGTTAGTTATACCACAGTGAAGTTAGTTATCCCACAGTGAAGTCAGTTATCCCACAGTGAAGTCAGTTATCCCACAGTGAAGTTAGTTATCCCACAGTGAAGTTAGTTATCCCACAGTGAAGTCAGTTATCCCACAGTGAAGTCAGTTATCCCACAGTGAAGTTAGTTATCCCACAGTGAAGTTAGTTATCCCACAGTGAAGTCAGTTATCCCACAGTGAAGTTAGTTATCGCACAGTGAAGTTAGTTATCCCACAGTGAAGTTAGTTATCCCACAGTGAAGTCAGTTATCCCACAGTGAAGTCAGTTATCCCACAGTGAAGTCAGTTATCCCACAGTGAAGTCTGTTATCCCACAGTGAAGTCAGTTATCCCACAGTGAAGTTAGTTATCCCACAGTGAAGTCAGTTATCCCACAGTGAAGTCAGTTATCCCACAGTGAAGTTAGTTATCCCACAGTGAAGTTAGTTATCCCACAGTGAAGTTAGTTATCCCACAGTGAAGTCAGTTATCCCACAGTGAAGGCTGATGTTATCCCACAGTGAAGTCAGTTATCCCACAGTGAAGTCAGTTATCCCACAGTGAAGTCAGTTATCCCACAGTGAAGTCAGTTATCCCACAGTGAAGTCAGTTATCCCACAGTGAAGTCAGTTATCACACAGTGAAGTCAGTTATCCCACAGTGAAGTCAGTTATCCCACAGTGAAGTCAGTTATCCCACAGTGAAGTCAGTTATCCCACAGTGAAGTCAGTTATCCCACAGTGAAGTCAGTTATCCCACAGTGAAGGCTGATGTTATCCCACAGTGAAGTCAGTTATCCCACAGTGAAGTCAGTTATCCCACAGTGAAGTCAGTTATTCCACAGTGAAGTCAGTTATCCCACAGTGAAGTCAGTTATCCCACAGTGAAGTCAGTTATCCCACAGTGAAGTCAGTTATCCCACAGTGAAGTCAGTTATCCCACAGTGAAGTTAGTTATCCCACAGTGAAGTCAGTTATCCCACAGTGAAGTCAGTTATCCCTCAGTGAAGTCAGTTATCCCACAGTGAAGTCAGTTATCCCACAGTGAAGTCAGTTATCCCACAGTGAAGTTAGTTATCCCACAGTGAAGTTAGTTATCCCACAGTGAAGTTAGTTATCCCACAGTGAAGTTAGTTATCCCACAGTGAAGGCTGATGTTATCCCACAGTGAAGTCAGTTATCCCACAGTGAAGTCAGTTATCCCATAGTGAAGTCAGTTATCCCACAGTGAAGTCAGTTATCCCACAGTGAAGTCAGTTATCCCACAGTGAAGTCAGTTATCCCACAGTGAAGTCAGTTATCCCACAGTGAAGTCAGTTATCCCACAGTGAAGTCAGTTATCCCACAGTGAAGTCAGTTATCCCACAGTGAAGTCAGTTATCCCACAGTGAAGTTAGTTGTCCCACAGTGAATTCAGTTATCCCACAGTGAAGTCAGTTATCCCACAGTGAAGTCAGTTATCCCACAGTGAAGTCAGTTATCCCACAGTGAAGTTAGTTATCCCACAGTGAAGTCAGTTATCCCACAGTGAAGTCAGTTATCCCACAGTGAAGTTAGTTATCCCACAGTGAAGTTAGTTATCCCACAGTGAAGTCAGTTATCCCACAGTGAAGTCAGTTATCCCACAGTGAAGTTAGTTATCCCACAGTGAAGTTAGTTATCCCACAGTGAAGTCAGTTATCCCACAGTGAAGTTAGTTATCGCACAGTGAAGTTAGTTATCCCACAGTGAAGTTAGTTATCCCACAGTGAAGTCAGTTATCCCACAGTGAAGTCAGTTATCCCACAGTGAAGTCAGTTATCCCACAGTGAAGTCTGTTATCCCACAGTGAAGGCCGATGTTATCCCACAGTGAAGTCAGTTATCCCACAGTGAAGTCAGTTATCCCACAGTGAAGTCAGTTATCCCACAGTGAAGTCAGTTAACCCACAGTGAAGTCAGTTATCCCACAGTGAAGTCAGTTATCCCACAGTGAAGTCAGTTATCCCACAGTGAAGTCAGTTATCCCACAGTGAAGTCAGTTATCCCACAGTGAAGTCAGTTATCCCACAGTGAAGTCAGTTATCCCACAGTGAAGTCAGTTATCCCACAATGAAGTCAGTTATCCCACAGTGAAGTCAGTTATCCCACAGTGAAGTTAGTTATCCCACAGTGAAGTCAGTTATCCCACAGTGAAGTCAGTTATCCCACAGTGAAGGCTGATGTTATCCCACAGTGAAGTCAGTTATCCCACAGTGAAGGCTGATGTTATCCTCTACCTTAAAAACGTTAACAAAAGTTCACTAAAGTTACTTTATCTTCTCGGAGAGCAAAAGTTTTCTTCAGGAACATAAAACCTCTCGCTGGTACCTACTTAGTTCCTAATTATTGCCTGATTAGTACCTAATTAATCCCTAATTAATATTTGACCCCCTTTACATGCTTGAGATGAAGGAAAATGCCCATGAATTTTTGACTATTATTTTATTTGGGTAAAAAAGGGAGTTGGAAAAGGGAGGTATTGCTTTTTTTTTCTTTGTAGATGAATAAGACCCGTGTGCTACACTTGTGTATGTTGTGAACATGTTCACAACATACACTTGTGTATGTTGTGAACATGTCTCGCCAGCCGGAGGTGGTCAGTCCTCCAGTCTTAAGGAATCAAGAGTGACGAGGGACTGATCCCCTCAAACAAGTACTTCCTGTCTTCCTCCGTCTCTTGTACTGGACACACAAAGTCTCCACAATATATACATACATACATATATATATATATATATATATATATATATATATATATATATATATATATATATATATATATATATATATATATATATATATATATATACATATAGAATTATTATTATTATTATCACACTGGCCGATTCCCACCAAGGCAGGGTGGCCCGAAAAAGAAAAACTTTCACCATCATTCACTCCATCACTGTCTTGCCAGAAGGGTGCTTTATACTACAGTTTTTAAACTGCAACATTAACACCCCTCCTTCAAAGTGCAGGCACTGTACTTCCCATCTCCAGGACTCAAGTCCGGCCTGACGGTTTCCCTGAATCCCTTCATAAATGTTATTTTGCTCACACTCCAACAGCACGTCAAGTATTAAAAACCATTTGTCTCCATTCACTCCTATAAAACACGCTCACGCATGCCCGCTGGAAGTCCAAGCCCCTCGGACACAAAACCTCCTTTACCCCCTCCCTCCAACCTTTCCTAGGCCGACCCCTACCCAGCCTTCCTTCCACTACAGACTGTTACACTCTTGAAGTCATTCTGTTTCGCTCCATTCTCTCTACATGTCCGAACCACCTCAACAACCCTTCCTCAGCCCTCTGGACAACAGTTTTGGTAATCTCGCACCTCCTCCTAACTTCCAAACTACGAATTCTCTGCATTATATTCACACCACACATTGCCCTCAGACATGACATCTCCACTGCCTCCAGCCTTCTCCTCGCTGCAACATTCATCACCCATGCTTCACACCCATACAGGAGCGTTGGTAAAACTCTACTCTCATACATTCCCCTCTTTGCCTCCAAGGACAAAGTTCTTTGTCTCCACAGACTCCTAAGTGCTCTGCTCACCCTTTTCCCCTCATCAATTCTATGATTCACCTCATCTTTCATAGACCCATCCGCTGACACGTCCACTCCCAAATATCTGAATACATTCACCTCCTCCGTACTCTCTCCCTCCAATCTGATATCCAATCTTCCATCACCTAATCTTTTTGTTATCCTCATAACCTTACTCTTTCCTGTATTCACTTTCAATTTTCTTTTCTTACATACCCTACCAGGTGTTTACAGTGAAACATGTAAGTGAATAGTATTTAGATAAGGCTAAAGAGGTTTTTGTGGCATTTATGGATTTGGAAAAGGCGTATGACAGGGTGGATAGGGGGGCAATGTGGCAGATGTTGCAGGTGTATGGTGTAGGAGGTAGCTTACTGAAAGCAGTGAAGAGTTTTTACGAGGATAGTGAGGCTCAAGTTAGAGTATGTAGGAAAGAGGGAGATTATTTCCCAGTAAAAGTATGCCTTAGACAAGGATGTGTGATGTCACCGTGGTTGTTTAATATATTTATAGATGGGGTTGTAAGAGAAGTAAATGCGAAGGTCTTGGCAAGAGGTGTGGAGTTAAAAGATAAAGAATCACACATAAAGTGGGAGTTGTCACAGTTGCTCTTTGCTGATGACACTGTGCTCTTGGGAGATTCTGAAGAGAAGTTGCAGAGGTTGGTGGATGAATTTGATATATATATATATATATATATATATATATATATATATATATATATATATATATATATATATATATATATATATATATAAGGGTATGGTAGAATTTGTAATATCTCCTGTAACGACCACCATCTCTCATGCTTGACTGGGAAGTGTCAACAGCGGTTAGCGACCCTAGAGTGTAGCTCTTTACTCGGAGATTATCCCGAACTCAAAACCAGGTCAGAGTGTAGCTCCTCACTAAAGTTGCTGTTACGGTATGAATATATAAATAAATATATATATATATGTCGTGCCGAATAGGCAGAATTTGCGATCTTGACTTAAATAGCAACGCTCATCTTCCCATATAGGACAAGTGAAAATTTGTGTATGCAATAATTTCGCCAAAATCATTCTGAACCTAACGAAAAAAAATATATTTCACTGTGTTTGTTTAGTATTAAATTACTGTAAACAAATCTATAATATATTTAGTTGGGTTAGGCTAAAATAAATTGTTTTTGTTATAATAAGGTTAGGTAAGTTTTCTAAGATTCTTTTGGTGCAAAATTAATTTTTTTTCCATTAACATTAATGAAGAAAATATATATTTAAACGTATAAGAGAAAATTTAAGAAAGGACTTAATTTTAAATGAGTTCTTGCTAACTGACCAGTTTTACATATTCGGCACGACATATATATATATATATATATATATATATATATATATATATATATATATATATATATATATATATATATATATATATATATATATATATATATATATGTAACACCAAGACACTCAGAGAAGCAGTAACACCAAGACACTCAGAGAAGCAGTAACACCAAGACACTCAGAGAAGCAGTAACACCAAGACACTCAGAGAAGCAGTAACACCAAGACACTCAGAGAAGCAGTAACACCAAGACACTCAGAGAAGCAGTAACACCAAGACACTCAGAGAAGCAGTAACACCAAGACACTCAGAGAAGCAGTAACTCCAAGACACTCAGAGAAGCAGTAACACCAAGACACTCAGAGGAGCAATAACACTAAGACACTCAGAGGAGCAGTAACACCAAGACACTCAGAGGAGCAGTAACACCAAGACACTCAGAGGAGCAATAACACCAAGACACTCAGAGAAGCAGTAACACCAAGACACTCAGAAGAACAGTAGCACCAAGACACTCAGAAAAGCAGTAACACCAAGACACTCAGAGAAGCAGTAACACCAAGACACTCAGAGAAGCAGTAACACCAAGACACTCAGAGAAGCAGTAACACCAAGACACTCAGAGAAGCAATAACACCAAGACACTCAGAGGAGCAGTAACACCAAGACACTCAGAAGAACAGTAGCACCAAGACACTCAGAAAAGCAGTAACACCAAGACACTCAGAGAAGCAGTAACACCAAGACACTCAGAGAAGCAGTAACACCAAGACACTCAGAGGAGCAGTAACACCAAGACACTCAGAGAAGCAGTAACACCAAGACACTCAGAGGAGCAGTAACACCAAGACACTCAGAGAAGCAGTAACACCAAGACACTCAGAGAAGCAGTAACACCAAGACACTCAGAGAAGCAGTAACACCAAGACACTCAGAGGAGCAGTAACACCAAGACACTCAGAGAAGCAGTAACACCAAGACACTCAGAAGAACAGTAGCACCAAGACACTCAGAAAAGCAGTAACACCAAGACACTCAGAGAAGCAGTAACACCAAGACACTCAGAGAAGCAGTAACACCAAGACACTCAGAGAAGCAGTAATACCAAGACACTCAGAGAAGCAGTAACACCAAGACACTCAGAGAAGCAGTAACACCAAGACACTCAGGGAAGCAGTAACACCAAGACACTCAGAGAAGCAGTAATACCAAGACACTCAGAGAAGCAGTAACACCAAGACACTCAGAGAAGCAGTAACACCAAGACACTCAGAGAAGCAGTAACACCAAGACACTCAGAGAAGCAGTAACACCAAGACACTCAGAGAAGCAGTAACACCAAGACACTCAGAGAAGCAGTAACACCAAGACACTCAGAGAAGCAGTAACACCAAGACACTCAGAGAAGCAGTAACACCAAGACACTCAGAGAAGCAGTAACAATCAGCGTCCATGGTACCAATAAATTGCCCAGGTTATCTCTCTCTCTCTCTCTCTCTCTCTCTCTCTCTCTCTCTCTCTCTCTCTCACCATTATGACTAATAACCATCGCTAACCCACTCAAGAGGACACGAAGCAGATAGAGAGAAAGAGAGAGAGAGAGAGAGAGAGAGAGAGAGAGAGAGAGAGAGAGAGAGAGAGAGAGAGAGAGAGAGAACTGTTGCAATATAAAGGTCATAAAACTGAAGAGTATGAATTATCAACCCATCCATTAAGAAGGGGTAAAAATAGCAATGTCCCTTTACTAGCTAGTAATGGAAGGGTTGGAAAGGTCCCACCACTATAAGAAGGGATATAGGAAAGGTCCCACCACTATAAGAAGGGATATAGGAAAGGTCCCACCACTATAAGAAGGGATATAGGAAAGGTCCCACCACTATAAGAAGGGAGTTAGGAAATGTCCCACCACTATCAGAAGGGAGTTAGGAAAGGTCCCACCACTATAAGAAGGGAGTTAGGAAATGTCCCACCACTATCAGAAGGGAGTTAGGAAAGGTCCCACCACTATAAGAAGGGATTTAGGAAAGGTCCCACCACTATAAGAAGGGAGTTAGGAAATGTCCCACCACTATCAGAAGGGAGTTAGGAAAGGTCCCACCACTATCAGAAGGGAGTTAGGAAAGGTCCCACCACTATCAGAAGGGAGTTAGGAAAGGTCCCACCACTATCAGAAGGGAGTTAGGAAAGGTCCCACCACTATCAGAAGGGAGTTAGGAAAGGTCCCACCACTATCAGAAGGGAGTTAGGAAAGGTCCCACCACTATCAGAAGGGAGTTAGGAAAGGTCCCACCACTATAAGAAGGGAGTTAGGAAAGGTCACATCAAATTACTCCAGTCCGAGCGAACACGAAAGAGACACGTATGTCCGTACACCAGAACACATCTTATGTCCGTGTGTTCGAATAACAGACTCCTGGAGGATATACCAGATATGTATATACCACAGATGTACATATATACCAGAGATGTATATACCACAGATGTACATATGTACCAGAGATGTATATACCACAGATGTACATATATACCAGAGATGTATATACCAGTGAGTATTTAAATTTGCCTTTGAATTTAAATCGAGAATATAGGCAGGGAAACGCTTGCATATGTATGTTGAGATGTTGCCCTGATGACAATGCGAATGTTGCACTACAGGAGAGAGAGACAAGAGAGAGAGAGAGAGAGAGAGAGAGAGAGAGAGAGAGAGAGATTCTGGGAAATGTCTGAGATTAGAGAAATTAAAGTCATCTTCTCTTGTTTCTGATCTGTCTAATAGCTCCTGGTTCCCCTGCGGTTTTAGCGTCCTGGTGGTGACAAAAGCGTCTCCCGTCTAGGACGATCAGAGGTTCAGACCCTGGAAGGAGGTTCAAACTCTGGAAGAAGGTTCAGAACCTGAAAGAAGGCTCAAATCTACGTATCCATTGCAGCTAGGAGAGTACGACCCAGGCACAGCGCGCCAGCAAGCTCCCAGCAAACCATTAACCTTTCTCCCAGAATATTACTCTCTCTCTCTCTCTCTCTCTCTCTCTCTCTCTCTCTCTCTCTCTCTCTCTCTCTCTCTCTCTCTCTCTCCTCCCACATTCTCAACTCCAGATGGGGAGGAAATGAACTCGTAGACTCTCAGTTCACATCAGTAAGATCACCAAGGAAAATTATTCTGCTAGGAAATACGAGGCCACATTTCCTGACCAATATGTCAGATGTTGAGGCCAGGCAAAGGGAAGACTTTGTTATTTCTTGCGTGAACTTTGAGGCCTCAGCAGTGTGCTGCTGCACTATTCTGTGTGATAGTTACACAGTGTTGATAGTTCTGATTAGTCGTATTCCACAGTGTCGAACTGTGGCAGCCCGAAGGCTGGGAGACTACAGTAGTGTCAACCTGAGCTGGGAGACTACAGTATGTTAACCTGAGCTGGGAGACTGCACTAGTGTCAGCCTGAGCTGGGAGACTACAGTAGTGTCAGCCTGAGCTGGGAGACTACAGTAGTGTCAACCTGAGCTGGGAGACTACAGTAGTATCAACCTGAGCTGGGAGACTACAGTAGTATCAACCTGAGCTGGGAGACTACAGTAGTATCAACCTGAGCTGGGAGACTACAGTAGTATCAACCTGAGCTGGGAGACTACAGTAGTGTCAACCTGAGCTGGGAGACTACAGTAGTATCAACCTGAGCTGGGAGACTACAGTAGTGTCAACCTGAGCTGGGAGACTACAGTAGTGTCAACCTGAGCTGGGAGACTACAGTAGTATCAACCTGAGCTGGGAGACTACAGTAGTATCAACCTGAGCTGGGAGACTACAGTAGTGTCAACCTGAGCTGGGAGACTACAGTAGTATCAACCTGAGCTGGGAGACTACAGTAGTATCAACCTGAGCTGGGAGACTACAGTAGTATCAACCTGAGCTGGGAGACTACAGTAGTGTCAACCTGAGCTGGGAGACTACAGTAGTATCAACCTGAGCTGGGAGACTGCAGTAGTGTCAACCTGAGCTGGGAGACTACAGTAGTATCAACCTGAGCTGGGAGACTACAGTAGTATCAACCTGAGCTGGGAGACTACAGTAGTATCAACCTGAGCTGGGAGACTACAGTAGTGTCAACCTGAGCTGGGAGACTACAGTAGTATCAACCTGAGCTGGGAGACTACAGTAGTATCAACCTGAGCTGGGAGACTACAGTAGTGTCAACCTGAGCTGGGAGACTACAGTAGTATCAACCTGAGCTGGGAGACTACAGTAGTGTCAACCTGAGCTGGGAGACTACAGTAGTGTCAACCTGAGCTGGGAGACTACAGTAGTATCAACCTGAGCTGGGAGACTACAGTAGTATCAACCTGAGCTGGGAGACTACAGTAGTATCAACCTGAGCTGGGAGACTACAGTAGTATCAACCTGAGCTGGGAGACTACAGTAGTATCAACCTGAGCTGGGAGACTACAGTAGTATCAACCTGAGCTGGGAGACTACAGTAGTATCAACCTGAGCTGGGAGACTACAGTAGTGTCAACCTGAGCTGGGAGACTACCGTAGTATCAACCTGAGCTGGGAGACTACAGTAGTATCAACCTGAGCTGGGAGACTACAGTAGTGTCAACCTGAGCTGGGAGACTACAGTAGTATCAACCTGAGCTGGGAGACTACAGTAGTGTCACCCTGAGCTGGGAGACTACAGTAGTGTCAAACTGAGCTGGGAGACTACAGTAGTATCAACCTGAGCTGGGAGACTACAGTACTGTCAACCTGAGCTGGGAGACTACAGTAGTGTCAACCTGAGCTGCGAGACTACAGTAGTATCAACCTGAGCTGGGAGACTACAGTAGTATCAACCTGAGCTGGGAGACTACAGTAGTATCAACCTGAGCTGGGAGACTACAGTAGTATCAACCTTAGCTGGGAGACTACAGTAGTGTCAACCTGAGCTGGGAGACTACAGTAGTATCAACCTGAGCTGGTAGACTACAGTAGTGTCAACCTGAGCTGGGAGACTACAGTAGTGTCAACCTGAGCTGGGAGACTACAGTAGTATCAACCTGAGCTGGGAGACTACAATAGTATCAACCTGAGCTGGGAGACTACAGTAGTATCAACCTGAGCTGGGAGACTACAGTAGTGTCAACCTGAGCTGGGAGACTACAGTAGTATCAACCTGAGCTGGGAGACTACAGTAGTATCAACCTGAGCTGGGAGACTACAGTAGTATCAACCTGAGCTGGGAGACTACAGTAGTGTCAACCTGAGCTGGGAGACTACAGTAGTATCAACCTGAGCTGGGAGACTACAGTAGTGTCACCCTGAGCTGGGAGACTACAGTAGTGTCAAACTGAGCTGGGAGACTACAGTAGTATCAACCTGAGCTGGGAGACTACAGTACTGTCAACCTGAGCTGGGAGACTACAGTAGTGTCAACCTGAGCTGGGAGACTACAGTAGTATCAACCTGAGCTGGGAGACTACAGTAGTATCAACCTGAGCTGGGAGACTACAGTAGTATCAACCTGAGCTGGGAGACTACAGTAGTATCAACCTTAGCTGGGAGACTACAGTAGTGTCAACCTGAGCTGGGAGACTACAGTAGTATCAACCTGAGCTGGTAGACTACAGTAGTGTCAACCTGAGCTGGGAGACTACAGTAGTGTCAACCTGAGCTGGGAGACTACAGTAGTATCAACCTGAGCTGGGAGACTACAATAGTATCAACCTGAGCTGGGAGACTACAGTAGTATCAACCTGAGCTGGGAGACTACAGTAGTGTCAACCTGAGCTGGGAGACTACAGTAGTATCAACCTGAGCTGGGAGACTACAGTAGTATCAACCTGAGCTGGGAGACTACAGTAGTATCAACCTGAGCTGGGAGACTACAGTAGTATCAACCTGAGCTGGGAGACTACAGTAGTGTCAACCTGAGCTGGGAGACTACAGTAGTATCAACCTGAGCT
Organism: Cherax quadricarinatus; assembly: GCF_038502225.1. Taxonomy (NCBI): domain Eukaryota; kingdom Metazoa; phylum Arthropoda; class Malacostraca; order Decapoda; family Parastacidae; genus Cherax; species Cherax quadricarinatus. Next base: position 47,877,766 of record NC_091295.1, read on the forward strand.
GGGAGACTACAGTAGTGTCAACCTGAGCTGGGAGACTACAGTAGTGTCAACCTGAGCTGGGAGACTACAGTAGTATCAACCTGAGCTGGGAGACTACAATAGTATCAACCTGAGCTGGGAGACTACAGTAGTATCAACCTGAGCTGGGAGACTACAGTAGTATCAACCTGAGCTGGGAGACTACAGTAGTATCAACCTGAGCTGGGAGACTACAGTAGTGTCAACCTGAGCTGGGAGACTACAGTAGGATCAACCTGAGCTGGGAGACTACAGTAGTGTCAACCTGAGCTGGGAGACTACAGTAGTATCAACCTGAGCGGGGAGACTACAGTAGTATCAACCTGAGCTGGGAGACTACAGTAGTATCAACCTGAGCGGGGAGACTACAGTAGTATCAACCTGAGCTGGGAGACTACAGTAGTATCAACCTGAGCTGGGAGACTACAGTAGTATCAACCTGAGCTGGGAGACTACAGTAGTATCAACCTGAGCTGGGAGACTACAGTAGTGTCAACCTGAGCTGGGAGACTACAGTAGTGTCAACCTGAGCTGGGAGACTACAGTAGTATCAACCTGAGCTGGGAGACTACAATAGTATCAACCTGAGCTGGGAGACTACAGTAGTATCAACCTGAGCTGGGAGACTACAGTAGTATCAACCTGAGCTGGGAGACTACAGTAGTATCAACCTGAGCTGGGAGACTACAGTAGTATCAACCTGAGCTGGGAGACTACAGTAGTATCAACCTGAGCTGGGAGACTACAGTAGTGTCAACCTGAGCTGGGAGACTACAGTAGTGTCAACCTGAGCTGGGAGACTACAGTAGTATCAACCTGAGCTGGGAGACTACAATAGTATCAACCTGAGCTGGGAGACTACAGTAGTATCAACCTGAGCTGGGAGACTACAGTAGTATCAACCTGAGCTGGGAGACTACAGTAGTATCAACCTGAGCTGGGAGACTACAGTAGTGTCAACCTGAGCTGGGAGACTACAGTAGGATCAACCTGAGCTGGGAGACTACAGTAGTGTCAACCTGAGCTGGGAGACTACAGTAGTATCAACCTGAGCGGGGAGACTACAGTAGTATCAACCTGAGCTGGGAGACTACAGTAGTATCAACCTGAGCGGGGAGACTACAGTAGTATCAACCTGAGCTGGGAGACTACAGTAGTATCAACCTGAGCTGGGAGACTACAGTAGTATCAACCTGAGCTGGGAGACTACAGTAGTATCAACCTGAGCTGGGAGACTACAGTAGTGTCAACCTGAGCTGGGAGACTACAGTAGTATCAACCTGAGCTGGGAGACTACAGTAGTATCAACCTGAGCTGGGAGACTACAGTAGTGTCAACCTGAGCTGGGAGACTACAATAGTGTCAACCTGAGCTGGGAGACTACAGTAGTATCAACCTGAGCTGGGAGACTACAGTAGTATCAACCTGAGCTGGGAGACTACAGTAGTGTCAACCTGAGCTGGGAGACTACAGTAGTATCAACCTGAGCTGGGGGACTACAGTAGTATTAACCTAACCTGAGCTGGGAGACTACAGTAGTATCAACGTGAGCTGGGAGACTACAGTAGTATCAACCTGAGCTGGGAGACTACAATAGTGTCAACCTGAGCTGGGAGACTACAGTAGTATCAACCTGAGCTGGGAGACTACAATAGTGTCAACCTGAGCTGGGAGACTACAGTAGTATCAACCTGAGCTGGGAGACTACAGTAGTGTCAACCTGAGCTGGGAGACTACAGTAGTATCAACCTGAGCTGGGAGACTACAGTAGTATCAACCTGAGCTGGGAGACTACAGTACTGTCAACCTGAGCTGGGAGACTACAGTAGTGTCAACCTGAGCTGGGAGACTACAGTAGTGTCAACCTGAGCTGGGAGACTACAGTAGTATCAACCTGAGCTGGGAGACTACAGTAGTATCAACCTGAGCTGGGAGACTACAGTAGTATCAACCTGAGCTGGGAGACTACAGTAGTATCAACCTGAGCTGGGAGACTACAGTAGTATCAACCTGAGCTGGGAGACTACAGTAGTATCAACCTGAGCTGGGAGACTACAGTAGTATCAACCTGAGCTGGGAGACTACAGTAGTATCAACCTGAGCTGGGAGACTACAGTAGTATCAACCTGAGCTGGGAGACTACAGTAGTGTCAACCTGAGCTGGGAGACTACAGTAGTATCAATCTGAGCTGGGAGACTACAGTAGTATCAACCTGAGCTGGGAGACTACAGTAGTATCAACCTGAGCTGGGAGACTACAGTAGTATCAACCTGAGCTGGGAGACTACAGTAGTATCAATCTGAGCTGGGAGACTACAGTAGTATCAACCTGAGCTGGGAGACTGCAGTAGTATCAATCTGAGCTGGGAGACTACAGTAGTATCAACCTGAGCTGGGAGACTGCAGTAGTATCAATCTGAGCTGGGAGACTACAGTAGTATCAATCTGAGCTGGGAGACTACAGTAGTATCAACCTGAGCTGGGAGACTACAGTAGTGTCAACCTGAGCTGGGAGACTACAGTAGTATCAACCTGAGCTGGGAGACTGCAGTAGTATCAATCTGAGCTGGGAGACTACAGTAGTATCAACCTGAGCTGGGAGACTGCAGTAGTATCAATCTGAGCTGGGAGACTACAGTAGTATCAACCTGAGCTGGGAGACTGCAGTAGTATCAATCTGAGCTGGGAGACTACAGTAGTATCAACCTGAGCTGGGAGACTACAGTAGTATCAACCTGAGCTGGGAGACTACAGTAGTATCAATCTGAGCTGGGAGACTACAGTAGTATCAACCTGAGCTGGGAGACTACAGTAGTATCAATCTGAGCTGGGAGACTACAGTAGTATCAACCTGAGCTGGGAGACTGCAGTAGTATCAATCTGAGCTGGGAGACTACAGTAGTATCAACCTGAGCTGGGAGACTGCAGTAGTATCAATCTGAGCTGGGAGACTACAGTAGTATCAACCTGAGCTGGGAGACTGCAGTAGTATCAATCTGAGCTGGGAGACTACAGTAGTATCAACCTGAGCTGGGAGACTGCAGTAGTATCAATCTGAGCTGGGAGACTACAGTAGTATCAACCTGAGCTGGGAGACTGCAGTAGTATCAATCTGAGCTGGGAGACTACAGTAGTATCAACCTGAGCTGGGAGACTGCAGTAGTATCAATCTGAGCTGGGAGACTACAGTAGTATCAACCTGAGCTGGGAGACTGCAGTAGTATCAATCTGAGCTGGGAGACTACAGTAGTATCAACCTGAGCTGGGAGACTGCAGTAGTATCAATCTGAGCTGGGAGACTACAGTAGTATCAACCTGAGCTGGGAGACTGCAGTAGTATCAATCTGAGCTGGGAGACTACAGTAGTATCAACCTGAGCTGGGAGACTACAGTAGTATCAACCTGAGCTGGGAGACTACAGTAGTATCAATCTGAGCTGGGAGACTACAGTAGTATCAACCTGAGCTGGGAGACTACAGTAGTATCAATCTGAGCTGGGAGACTACAGTAGTATCAACCTGAGCTGGGAGACTGCAGTAGTATCAATCTGAGCTGGGAGACTACAGTAGTATCAATCTGAGCTGGGAGACTACAGTAGTATCAACCTGAGCTGGGAGACTACAGTAGTGTCAACCTGAGCTGGGAGACTACAGTAGTGTCAACCTGAGCTGGGAGACTGCAGTAGTATCAATCTGAGCTGGGAGACTACAGTAGTATCAACCTGAGCTGGGAGACTGCAGTAGTATCAATCTGAGCTGGGAGACTACAGTAGTATCAATCTGAGCTGGGAGACTACAGTAGTATCAACCTGAGCTGGGAGACTACAGTAGTATCAATCTGAGCTGGGAGACTACAGTAGTATCAACCTGAGCTGGGAGACTTCAGTAGTATCAACCTGAGCTGGGAGACTACAGTAGTATCAATCTGAGCTGGGAGACTACAGTAGTATCAACCTGAGCTGGGAGACTACAGTAGTATCAACCTGAGCTGGGAGACTACAGTAGTGTCAACCTGAGCTGGGAGACTACAGTAGTGTCAACCTGAGCCGGAACATTTCGGGAGAACAATGAAGATATCGTCAGACAATCCGTCAAATGCTCAGTAGTTACGACAGCATCAAATATTTCTCTCCAACAGAGCTAGAGTTACTATCACTTGAGAATGACCAGACGAAGGGGAGTGAGATGAGAAAAAGATAATGAGGATAACCAACAATTACTAAGCAAGCCTAAAAGATAAAGGATAGCTTAAAGATAATATTGCAACTTGGGTGCCTGATATGGTGCGTGTTGGAGGGGGGGGGGAGATTGTAGTAAGAAAGACGATCTTACTGAAAGAAGCGACTAATTGGAAAAGAAGAACGTAGGAGAGGGAGCCAAGGAGAACAAAAGTCAGAAGGAAGAGATAATGATGAAGGAGGACGAGGAAAGTAGGTGAGGAAGAAAGAGGAAAAGAAAGAGGAAGTTGGAAGCAAAAGAGACCAACGGGAAACTGAGGAACATGCAATGAAAAAGTAATGAGTTAGAACTTTGTACAGAGACTGACACAATGTTGACACAAGACTTTGTTGTTGGTATTTCTCAGAGTTTAGACAGAAGACTCTGTACTGTCATTTACCAGAGGCTGGACAGAAGACTCCGTATTGCCATATACCAGAGGTTAGACAGAAGACTCTGTACTATCATATACCAGAGGCTGGACAGAAGACTCTGTATTGTCATATACCAGAGGTTAGACAGAAGACTCTGTACTGTCATATACCAGAGGCTGGACAGAAGACTCTGTATTGTCATATACCAGAGGCTGGACAGAAGACCCTCTACTGTCATATACCAGAGGCTGAATAGAAGACTCTGTACTGTCATATACCAGAGGATGGACAAAAGACTCTGTGCTCTCATATGTACAATCAGGCTGCAACATTAGGGTTAAAAACAGCAGTTATTACCGGGATACCTCAGGGATATGTTTAAAAGACAATATTCAAAATAAAGTTGCTAGTAATGGCAAATCAACTGATCAACAAAGAGAGATAGTGGAGGGCAACGAGTGACTAGCTCCCTTAAGGTTTACTATACAAATAGTAGGAGTCTAAGAAATAATATAGATGAGCTAAGATTACTTGCAAGTGCAGGTAATGTAGATATTATTGGTATAACAGAGACCTGGTTCAGCCTAAAAGATAGAGAAATGCCTTCTGAATGCAACATACAGGATTATAAACTATTCCACACTGATAGGGTCAACAGGAAAGATGGTGGAGTGGCGATGTATGTCAGAGAAAATTTAAATTGTTGTCTTAGACATGATATAAGATTAGAAACATCGAACACAGAATCTGTTTGGCTACAGTTTCTCGAGGGACGTGACAAATTAATTTTGGGTGTGATTTATAGGCCCCCAAACCTTGATAGGGAGTGCAGTAAGCTGTTATGGGACGAAATTCATAAGGCATCTAGATATGAAAATGTTGTGATAATGGGAGATTTTAACTTTAGACAAATTCATTGGAACAATATGACAGGAAATCTTGAGTCTAGTGACTTTCTTGATACGGTTCAGGATTGCTTTTTAGAACGAGTTGTGACAGAACCAACTAGAGAGAACAATCTGCTTGACTTGGTTCTTGCCAACAAAGATTCACTAATTAATAATCTTGAGGTTAATGATGAGTTTGGGGAAAGTGATCACAAATCACTTAGTTTCAATATATCATGGAATTACCCAGATAACTGCAATCAAATCTCTGTCCCAGATTTTCGCTTGGCCGACTTCATGGGACTGAAAAATTACCTGGGCGGGCTAAATTGGGATGTCCTGACTATGGGTCAGGTAGGTGATCTTGGTTGCCAATATGACGTTTTTCAGAGCATAGTTCTAGCTGCCCAGACAACTTTTGTTCCGAGTAGGGAAATTAGATCTAACAAAAAAGATTCCAAATGGATGAACAATAGATTAAAACATCGCACTGGTCAAAAGAGAGGCATATATAGGCATATCAAAAGAGGGGATGGGCAGTTAAGGAATCAATATATTCAATTAAAGAGAGAAATAAAGAAAGGAATATGAAAAGTAAAAAGGGATTATGAGGTTAAGGCCGCAAGGGATTCAAAGACTAACCCAAAAGGGTTCTTTCAGGTATACAGAAGCAAGATTAGGGACAAGATTGACCCACTTAAGAGTAACTCTGGTCAGATCACTAACAGTGATAAGGATATGTGTGAAATTCTCAATACCTTCCTCTGAGCTTTCATCCAGGAAAATACTAGCGATATTCCTGAAATAATAGATTATGTAGAACAGGACGATAATACACTATGCACGATTGCGGTAACTAGTGACATGGTCCTCAGACAAATAGAGAAACTAAAACCTAACAAATCCCCAGGTCCTGATGAACTGTTTGCAAGGATGTTAAAGGAGTGTAAAGAGGAACTTAGCATATCTTTGGCTAACCTTTTTAACATATCACTACAAACTGGCATAGTGCCTGATAAGTGGAAAATGGCAAATGTAATACCTATTTACAAGGCAGGTGACAGGTCCTTGGCTTCGAACTATAAACCAATAAGCCTTACCTCCATAGTGGGAAAATTTATGGAATCAATAATTGCCGAAGCAATTCGTAGTCATCTTGATAGGCACAGATTGATTAATGAATCTCAACACTGTTTTACAAAGGGGCGTTCCTGTCTTACGAATTTACTAACTTTTTTCACTAAGGTGTTTGAGGAGGTAGATCATGGCAATGAATATGATATTGTGTATATGGACTTCAGTAAGGCTTTCGATAGAGTTCCACATCAGAAGCTGTTGAGGAAACTTAAGGCACACGGAATAGGAGGAGGAAATTTTTTCCTGGGTAGAGGCATGGCTGACTATTAAATAGGCAACAGAGAGTTTGCATAAATGGGGAGAAATCAGAATGGGGGCACGTCACAAGCGGTGTTCCTCAGGGGTCAGTGTTGGGCCCGTTGTTGTTCACAATTTACATAAACGACATAGATGAGGGAATAAATAGCGACATAAGCAAATTTGCTGATGACACCAAAATAGGCCGTCCAATTCATTCTAATGAGGACACTAGAGCACACCAGGATGATTTGAATAGACTGATGCAATTGTCGGAAAAGTGGCAGATACAGTTTAATATCGACAAATGCAAAGTTCTAAATGTTGGACAGGTAAATAACCATGCCACATATAAACTAAATAATATAGATCTTAATACTACTGATTGCGAAAAGGATTTAGGAGTTCTGGTTAGCAGTAACCTACAACCAAGACAACAGTGCATAAGTGTTCGCAATAAAGCTAACAGAATTCTTGGCTTCATATCTAGAAGTATAAATAATAGAAGTCCTTAGGTTGTTCTTCAACTCTATATATCCTTGGTTAGGCCTCATTTAGACTATGCTGCTCAGTTCTGGTCACCGTATTACAGAATGGATATAAATTCTCTGGATAACGTACAGAGGAGGATGACAAAGATGATCCCATGTATCAGAAATCTTTCCTATGAGGATAGACTGAGGGCCCTGCATCTGCACTCTCTCAAAAGGCGTAGAATTAGGGGGGATATGATCGAGGTGTATAAATGGAAAACAGGAATAAATAAAGAGGATGTAAACAGCGTGCTGAAAATTTCCAGCCAAGACAGGACTCGCAGCAATGGTTTCAAGTTGGAAAAAATCAGATTCAGGAAGGATATAGGAAAGCACTTGTTGGGTAATAGAGTTGTGGATGAGTGGAACAAACTCCCGAGTACAGTTATTGAGACTAAAACGTTGCGAAGTTTTAAAAATAGGTTAGATAAATACCTGAGTGGGTGTGAGTGGGACCGGACTAGTTTGTGCTGCTGGGTCTGGTGCCGTGTTCCTTCCTTGAGTGTAGGTGACCAGACTGTGTGGGTCATTGGGCTTATCCGGGGGGATGGGACATGGACCTGCTTCGCATGGGTCCTGTTGCAGTGTTCCTTCTTTATTATATTCTTATGTTCTTATATACCAGAGGTTAGACAGAAGACTCTGTATTGTCATATACCAGAGGCTGGACAGAAGGCCTACTGTCATATACCAGAGGCTGGACAGAAGACTCTGTACTGTCATATACCAGAGGCTGGACAGAAGACTGTATTGTCATATACCAGAGGTTAGACAGAAGACTCTGTACTTTCATATACCAGAGGCTGGACAGAAGACTATATTGTCATATACCAGAGGCTGGACAGACGACCTTCTATTGTAATATACCAGAGGCTGGACAGAAGACTGTATTATCATATACCAGAGGATGAACAGACGACCTTCTGTTGTCATATACCAGAGGCTGGTCAGAAAACTCTGTATTGTCATATACCAGAGGCTGGACAGAAGACCTTCTACTGTAATATACCAGAGGCTGGACAGAAGGCCTACTGTCATATACCAGAGGCTGGACAGAAGACTCTGTATTGTCATGTACCAGAGGTTGGACAGGAGACCTGTCATATACCAGAGGTTAGACAGAAGAGACGGTATACAATGATGACATATAAATCAGGAAAAATTAAACAGAAAATCATGTTTTGTAAAATCCTTAAGAATATGTGATAACTATTAGATATCCCAATCTTTCTTTCGTTTAGTGGACGGAGGGTCGAGTACGATACGTGTTTGGGATATTCAGCACTTGGAGAAATTGGAGACTTGACACACCGTCCGCTAATCGTGAGTTAAGAGAAGCTACTTTCGTAGCCAGGCTTTAGAGAGATGCTGACAGTGCAAGTTGTCTGATGTTGCTGACAGCCCAGTTGACATTTGCCAGCCCCTTCACACACCCTCAGAACGACAGTGCTCATCATGAAATTTGCATACACTATCAGCATCGGGTAAAGTTCTCAAGACTCCTTGATTAAAGATGTCAAAGCGAATGTGAATTGAAGAGAGATGAGAGAGAAAGACAGAGTGTGACAGAGACAGACAGAATAATGATGATAATGGGCTTTCAAGAACTCGTTCGCGTTCTTGAAGACCACAGCTTGACACAGCCTTGCATTTTTATGCTTGTATATTTTCCGTGATACGTAAACACACCCACTGCTGAGCCTCCTGGCGTTACCTGGCTTTACCATAAACCAATCCACGTTATACTGTAAGGATACCGAAAAAACCGTAAAGGACACTTGTGTACCATCTTCACGAAGATGGCACTCGTGGCTACACGTTTTCATAAATATGTACGAGAGTGCAAGCAAGTGAAACTGTAATGCAAAATGCAGTCATAGTTAAGATAATTATCTTGCGAGTTGTTAGTTGATGCCAGATAAGATAGTTATCTTGCGAGTTGTAAGTTGGAGTAATGTGCTTGATGCCAGGTAAGATAGTTATCTTGCGAGTTATTAGTTGGAGTAATGTTCTTCATGCCAGATAAGATAGTTATCTTGCGAGTTGTTAGTTGGAGTAATGTGCTTGATGCCAGATAAGATAGTTATCTTGCGGGTTGTTAGTTGGAGTAATGTTCTTGATGCCAGATAAGATAGTTATCTTGCGAGTTATTAGTTGGAGTAATGTTCTTCATGCCAGATAAGATAGTTATCTTGCGAGTTGTTAGTTGGAGTAATGTGCTTGATGCCAGATAAGATAGTTATCTTGCGGGTTGTTAGTTGGAGTAATGTGATTAATGAAGATTGAGTAGAGTGGTTCAAACCTCACATGTGTTGCACTTGTTGAGAGGAGTCCTAACCTCACATGTGTTGCAGTTGTTGAGAGAGTCCTAACCTCACATGTGTTGCAGTTGAAAGGAGTCCTAACTTCATCTAGGATATGGGGTAGGACATGTCTAACCTCACCCAGGCACAACCTAGCAGCCTACAACCAGCCTACCAACCTCCCAGCCTTTCCAGCCTCTCTCCAGCCTACCCGTTTATTCTGCTTCTCCTATCTTCCATTTCATCTCCCCGTGAATCCTTTCCATTAGCTTTACTGCTTCTCTCATTTCTCTCTCCTCATTTTAAAGATTTTCCATTACATTCTAATGTTTCTTTCTTATTCCTTAGAGAAGACCTGAGACAAGAGATAAAACACTTAAATATCCAAGATTACGACGATAAGAGGAAAAGAAGACAGCAAGAGGAAATAAAAGACAGCAGGAAAAGACAACAAGAGGAAAAGCAGAGACGAAGAGATAAAGAAGACAGCAAGAAAAGCAAGTTAGATAACAAGTGATGATTATACACACACACACACACACACACACACACACACACACACACACACACACACATACACACACCAGTGTGTATGTGTGTGTGCTCGGTTATTTTTCTAGTTGTACTCACCTAGTTGCAACCTCAACTAGGTGAGTACAACACACACACACAGGAACTCAACAAGAGATTCAAAGAAGTGTTCACAGAGGAGACAGAAGGGGCTCCAGAAAGACGGAGAGGTGGGGTACACCACCAAGTGCTGGACACAGTACACACAACCGAGGAAGAAGTGAAGAGGCTTCTAAGTGAGCTAGATACCTCAAAGGCAATGGAGCCGGATAACATCTCTCCATTGGTCCTGAGAGAGGGAGCAGAGGCGCTATGTGTACCCCTAACAACAATATTCAATACATCTATCGAAACAGGGAGATTGCCTGAGGCATGGAAGACAGCAAATGTAGTTCCAATCTTTAAAAAAGGAGATAGACATGAAGCATTAAACTACAGACCAGTGTCACTGACATGTATAGTATGCAAAGCCATGGAGAAGGTTATCAGGAGAAGAGTGGTGGAACACCTAGAAAGGAATGATCTCATCAACAGCAGCCAACATGGTTTCAGGGACGGGAAATCCTGTGTCACAAACCTACTGGAGTTCTATGACATGGTGACAGCAGTAAGACAAGAGAGAGAGGGGTGGGTGGATTGCATTTTCTTGAACTGCAAGAAGGCGTTTTACACAGTACCACACAAGAGATTAGTGCAAAAACTGGAAGACCAAGCAGGGATAACAGGGAAGGCACTACAATGGATCAAGGAATACGTGTCAGGAAGACAGCAGCGAGTCATGGTACGTGGCGAGGTATCAGAGTGGGCACCTGTGACCAGCGGGGCCCCACAGAGGTCAGTCCTAGGACCAGTGCTGTTTCTGGTATTTGTGAACGACATGACGGAAGGAATAGACTCCGAGGTGTCCCTGTTTGCAGATGACGTGAAGCTGATGAGAAGAATTCATTCGATCGAGGACAAGGCAGAACTACAAAGGGATCTGGACAGGATGCAGACCTGGTCTAGCAATTGGCTCCTGGAGTTCAATCCCACCAAGTGCAAAGTCATGAAGATTGGGGAAGGGCAAAGAAGACCGCAGACGGAGTACAGTCTAGGGGGGCCAGAGACTACAAACCTCACTCAAGGAAAAAGATTTTGGGGTGAGTATAACACCAGGCACATCTCCTGAAGCGCACATCAACCAAATAACGGCTGCAGCATATGGGCGCCTAGCAAACCTCAGAACAGCATTCTGACATCTTAATAAGGAATCGTTCAGGACCCTGTACACCGTGTACGTTAGTCCCATATTGGAGTATGCGGCACCAGTTTGGAACCCACACCTAGCCAAGCATGTAAAGAAACTAGAGAAAGTGCAAAGGTTTGCAATGAGACTAGTCCCAGAGCTAAGAGGTATGTCCTACGAGGAGAGGTTAAGGGAAATCAACCTGACGACACTGGAGGACAGGAGAGATAGGGGAGACATGATAACGACATACAAAATACTGAGAGGAATTGACAAGGTGGACAAAGGCAGGATGTTCCAGAAATTGGACACAGTAACAAGGGGACATAGGTGGAAGTTGAAGACACAGATGAATCACAGGGATGTTAGGAAGTATTTCTTCAGCCACAGAGTAGTCGGTAAGTGGAATAGTTTGGGAAGCGATGTAGTGGAGGCAGGATCCATACATAGCTTTAAGCAGAGGTATGATAAAGCTCACGGTTCAGGGAGAGTGACCTAGTAGCGATCAGTGAAGAGGCGGGGCCAGGAGCTCGGACTCGACCCCCGCAACCTCAACTAGGTGAGTACAACTAGTTGAGTACAACTAGGTGAATACAACTAGGTGAGTACAACTTGGTGACCACAACTAGCTGAGTACAACTAGGCGAGTACAACTAGGCGAGTACAACTAGGTGAGTACAACTAGTTGAGTACAACTAGGTGAGTACAACTAGTTGAGTACAACTAGGTGAATACAACTAGGTGAGTACAACTTGGTGAGTACAACTAGCTGAGTACAACTAGGCGAGTACAACTAGACGAGTACAACTAGGTGAGTGCAACTAGTTGAGTACAACTAGGTGAGTACAACTAGGTGAGTACAACTAGGTGAGTACAACTAGGCGAGTACAACTAGGTGAGTACAACTAGGTGAGTACAACTAGATGAGTACAACTAGGTGAGTACAACTAGGCGAGTACAACTAGGTGAGTGCAACTAGGTGAGTACAACTAGGTAAGTACAACTAGGCGAGTACAACTAGGTGAGTACAACTAGGTGAGTACAACCAGGTGAGTACAACTAGGCGAGTACAACTAGGTGAGTACAACTAGTTGAGTACAACTAGGTGAGTACAACTAGTTGAGTACAACTAGGTGAATACAACTAGGTGAGTACAACTTGGTGAGTACAACTAGCTGAGTACAACTAGGCGAGTACAACTAGGTGAGTACAACTAGGTGAGTACAACTAGGTGAGTACAACTAGGCGAGTACAACTAGGTGAGTACAACTAGGTGAGTACAACTAGGCGAGTACAACTAGGTGAGTACAACTAGTTGAGTACAACTAGGTGAGTACAACTAGTTGAGTACAACTAGGTGAATACAACTAGGTGAGTACAACTTGGTGAGTACAACTAGCTGAGTACAACTAGGCGAGTACAACTAGGTGAGTACAACTAGGTGAGTACAACTAGGTGAGTACAACTAGGCGAGTACAACTAGGTGAGTACAACTAGGTGAGTACAACCAGGTGAGTACAACTAGGTGAGTACAACTAGGCGAGTACAACTAGGTGAGTACAACTAGGCGAGTACAACTAGGCGAGTACAACTAGGTGAGTACAACTAGGTGAGTACAACTAGGTGAGTACAACTAGGTGAGTACAACTAGATGAGTACAACTAGGTGAGTACAACTAGGTGAGTACAACTAGATGAGTACAACTAGGTGAGTACAACTAGGCGAGTACAACTAGGTGAGTACAACTAGGTAAGTACAACTAGGCGAGTACAACTAGGTGAGTACAACTAGGTGAGTACAACCAGGTGAGTACAACTAGGCGAATACAACTAGGCGAGTACAACTAGGCGAGTACAACTAGGCGAATACAACTAGGCGAGTACAACTAGGCGAGTACAACTAGGTGAGTACAACTAGGTGAGTACAACTAGGTGAGTACAACTAGGTGAGTACAACTAGGTGAGTACAACTAGGCGAGTACAACTAGGTGAGTACAACTAGGCGAGTACAACTAGGCGAGTACAACTAGGCGAGTACAACTAGGCGAGTACAACTAGGCGAGTACAACTAGGCGAGTACAACTAGGCGAGTACAACTAGGCGAGTACAACTAGGCGAGTACAACTAGGCGAGTACAACTAGGCGAGTACAACTAGGCGAGTACAACTAGGCGAGTACAACTAGGCGAGTACAACTAGGCGAGTACAACTAGGCGAGTACAACTAGGCGAGTACAACCAGGTGAGTACAACTAGGCGAGTACAACTAGGCGAGTACAACTAGGCGAGTACAACTAGGCGAGTACAACTAGGCGAGTACAACTAGGCGAGTACAACTAGGCGAGTACAACTAGGCGAGTACAACCAGGTGAGTACAACTAGGCGAGTACAACTAGGCGAGTACAACTAGGCGAGTACAACTAGGCGAGTACAACTAGGCGAGTACAACTAGGCGAGTACAACTAGGCGAGTACAACTAGGCGAGTACAACTAGGCGAGTACAACTAGGCGAGTACAACTAGGCGAGTACAACTAGGCGAGTACAACTAGGCGAGTACAACTAGGCGAGTACAACTAGGCGAGTACAACTAGGCGAGTACAACTAGGTGAGTACAACTAGGCGAGTACAACCAGGTGAGTACAACTAGGCGAGTACAACTAGGTGAGTACAACTAGGCGAGTACAACCAGGTGAGTACAACTAGGCGAGTACAACCAGGTGAGTACAACTAGGCGAGTACAACTAGGTGAGTACAACTAGGCGAGTACAACCAGGTGAGTACAACTAGGCGAGTACAACCAGGTGAGTACAACTAGGCGAGTACAACTAGGCGAGTACAACCAGGTGAGTACAACTAGGCGAGTACAACTAGGCGAGTACAACCAGGTGAGTACAACTAGGCGAGTACAACTAGGCGTGTACAACTAGGCGAGTACAACTAGGCGAGTACAACTAGGCGAGTACAACCAGGTGAGTACAACTAGGCGAGTACAACTAGGCGAGTACAACTAGGCGAGTACAACTAGGCGAGTACAACTAGGCGAGTACAACTAGGCGAGTACAACTAGGCGAGTACAACTAGGCGAGTACAACCAGGTGAGTACAACTAGGCGAGTACAACTAGGCGAGTACAACTAGGCGAGTACAACCAGGTGAGTACAACTAGGCGAGTACAACTAGGCGAGTACAACCAGGTGAGTACAACTAGGCGAGTACAACTAGGCGAGTACAACTAGGCGAGTACAACTAGGCGAGTACAACCAGGTGAGTACAACTAGGCGAGTACAACTAGGCGAGTACAACTAGGCGAGTACAACTAGGCGAGTACAACTAGGTGAGTACAACTAGGCGAGTACAACTAGGCGAGTACAACTAGGCGTGTACAACTAGGCGAGTACAACTAGGCGAGTACAACTAGGCGAGTACAACTAGGCGAGTACAACTAGGCGAGTACAACTAGGCGAGTACAACTAGGCGAGTACAACTAGGCGAGTACAACTAGGCGAGTACAACTAGGCGAGTACACACACAGGTGTTCCATACATATCTAATTCGTCATAACTTTTTAATATCAAGAAATTAACTCTTAATAATGGAGGAATATTGCTGGTGTTATGCTACACGGAGCGCTAAACACGTGCGGGTCATTCAGCTCCAGGAGCACTGTAGATTCGATCCTCGAAGTCTGTGTTCAATCCGCCTGTTGGTGCATCGCTACTCTAACAAATCCTTCAACAACACTGAATCCTGGACGAATTGGTGTCAAGGATAAGGCTTAACCTAGTTGTTACGGACTCGATCCTGCGTTCCTGTTCACTAGTAATCCAGACTTGTAGAAAAATGTAATAAACTGTATTCCGGGGATACGATTTCGTGGAAGAGGGAGAGAGGAAGGGAGAGTGACAAAGAGAAATGAAGTGGGTCAAGGAAAGATAGGTGACAAAAGTGGGAGAGGAAGAAAGGCAGATTGCAGTATCTATTTCAAGAGTTTAACCGGTGTAAATCCTTCGGTACAGAGAATGGTAGTCTGTCCTCCGTCGGGAAAGAGCGAGAGAGACGCCCCTACCTAGCTGTGTTTCCCTAGGAGGCAGCAAGAAAGGGACGTGAGACAAGGGAGAGATAAATGAAACACAGCTAAAGAATAGTTTAGAAATACCAGACAAGATGATGAGAGTCAAACAAGACGTGTGTTAAAAAGCCTTGTCCAGCTTACAATGTCCATTGTTCTGTGAAAGCAAACTTACCAGCTGGGGTACAATCCTGCCCCTTGTGTTGGTCTCAAGTCTGAGATGCGACAGCCCTTTGTTGTTGCAGTGATGACAGCTGTGATCACCGTCTGCCACGATACGTGTCAGCTTTAAGGCAGTTAGAGGAAGATGATGGCATTCGAATTACCGGGGCTGACAAGGTTGCAGGAGTCGACATCTTGACCACAATCAGGCGTACTAACAGCATGATGGATCATCCTTATGATGCACATATGCACACAACCATCTCGGCAATGTACTGAGAACACACACTCTTAGCACCTTATGTTTTGTGTGTTGAGAACATATACAAATAAGCCTAAATTTTTAAGGGAGTAGATGGGTAATTACGCCACTGAAAGGCCTCGGTCAAAGGACCAAAAGCTCAAGCTGTGGGTCATCACATGACTAATACCGGCGTCAGGAAACACTTGTCCTGTCTCCTGACAAACCTTACCAACCTAACCCAGCTCCCTTAATACTGGTGCGTACCATAAACCCTCCAACTAGACCGATTCCATTCTTCCTCGTCTCGCCACTCCAGTACAACCAAGAGAGATGTTTTGTTCAGTTGTACATGTA
>NC_091295.1:47899192-47901692 GCF_038502225.1 Cherax quadricarinatus
GTTACTGTTACTGTGTTACTGTTACTGTGTTGCTGTTACTGTGTTGTTGTTACTGTGTTACTGTTACTGTGTTACTGTTACTGTGTTGCTGTTACTGTGTTGTTGTTACTGTGTTACTGTTACTGTGTTACTGTTACTGTGTTGTTGTTACTGTGTTGTTGTTACTGTGTTACTGTTACTGTGTTGTTGTTACTGTGTTGTTGTTACTGTGTTACTGTTACTGTGTTGTTGTTACTGTGCTGCTATTACTGTGTTACTGTTACTGTGTTACTGTTACTGTGTTACTGTTACTGTGTTACTGTTACTGTGTTGTTGTTACTGTGTTGTTGTTACTGTGTTACTGTTACTGTGTTGTTGTTACTGTGTTACTGTTACTGTGTTGTTGTTACTGTGTTGTTGTTACTGTGTTGTTGTTACTGTGTTGCTGTTACTGTGTTACTGTTACTGTGTTACTGTTACTGTGTTACTGTTACTGTGTTACTGTTACTGTGTTGTTGTTACTGTGTTGTTGTTACTGTGTTACTGTTACTGTGTTACTGTTACTGTGTTGTTGTTACTGTGTTACTGTTACTGTGTTACTGCTACTGTGTTACTGTTACTGTGTTGCTGTTACTGTGTTGCTGTTACTGTGTTGCTGTTACTGTGTTGTTGTTACTGTGTTACTGTTACTGTGTTAGTGTTACTGTGTTGCTGTTACTGTGTTGTTGTTACTGTGTTACTGTTACTGTCTTGCTGTTACTGTGTTGCTGTTACTGTGTTGTTGTTACTGTGTTGTTGTTACTGTGTTGTTGTTACTGTGTTGTTGTTACTGTGTTGTTGTTACTGTGTTGTTGTTACTGTGTTGCTGTTACTGTGTTGCTGTTACTGTGTTGCTGTTACTGTGTTGCTGTTACTGTGTTGTTGTTACTGTGTTGTTGTTACTGTGTTACTGTTACTGTGTTGCTGTTACTGTGTTGTTGTTACTGTGTTGTTGTTACTGTGTTACTGTTACTGTGTTGCTGTTACTGTGTTGTTGTTACTGTGTTGTTGTTACTGTGTTGCTGTTACTGTGTTACTGTTACTGTGTTGCTGTTACTGTGTTGCTGTTACTGTGTTACTGTTACTGTGTTGTTGTTACTGTGTTACTGTTACTGTGTTGTTGTTACTGTGTTGTTGTTACTGTGTTATTGTTACTGTGTTGTTGTTACTGTGTTGTTGTTACTGTGTTGTTGTTACTGTGTTGTTGTTACTGTGTTGTTGTTACTGTGTTGTTGTTACTGTGTTGTTGTTACTGTGTTGTTGTTACTGTGTTGTTGTTACTGTGTTGTTGTTACTGTGTTGTTGTTACTGTGTTGTTGTTACTGTGTTGTTGTTACTGTGTTGTTGTTACTGTGTTGTTGTTACTGTGTTACTGTTACTGTGTTACTGTTACTGTGTTACTGTTACTGTGTTACTGTTACTGTGTTGTTGTTACTGTGTTGCTGTTACTGTGTTGTTGTTACTGTGTTACTGTTACTGTGTTACTGTTACTGTGTTGTTGTTACTGTGTTACTGTTACTGTGTTACTGTTACTGTGTTGCTGTTACTGTGTTGTTGTTACTGTGTTACTGTTACTGTGTTGTTGTTACTGTGTTACTGTTACTGTGTTACTGTTACTGTGTTGCTGTTACTGTGTTGCTGTTACTGTGTTACTGTTACTGTGTTGTTGTTACTGTGTTGTTGTTACTGTGTTACTGTTACTGTGTTACTGTTACTGTGTTGTTGTTACTGTGTTGCTGTTACTGTGTTGTTGTTACTGTGTTACTGTTACTGTGTTGCTGTTACTGTGTTGTTGTTACTGTGTTACTGTTACTGTGTTGTTGTTACTGTGTTACTGTTACTGTGTTGCTGTTACTGTGTTGCTGTTACTGTGTTGCTGTTACTGTGTTACTGTTACTGTGTTGTTGTTACTGTGTTACTGTTACTGTGTTGCTGTTACTGTGTTGTTGTTACTGTGTTACTGTTACTGTGTTGCTGTTACTGTGTACTGTGTTGTTGTTACTGTGTTACTGTTACTGTGTTACTGTTACTGTGTTGCTGTGTTGCTGTTACTGTGTTGTTCTTACTGTGTTGTTGTTACTGTGTTGATGTTACTGTGTTGCTGTTACTGTGTTGTTGTTACTGTGTTGCTGTTACTGTGTTACTGTTACTGTTACTGTTACTGTGTTGTTGTTACTGTGTTACTGTTACTGTGTTACTGTTACTGTGTTGCTGTTACTGTGTTGCTGTTACTGTGTTACTGTTACTGTGTTGTTGTTACTGTGTTACTGTTACTGTGTTGTTGTTACTGTGTTGTTGTTACTGTGTTACTGTTACTGTGTTACTGTTACTGTGTTGTTGTTACTGTGTTACTGTTACTGTGTTGCTGTTACTGTGTTGTTGTTACTGTGTTACTGTTACTGTGTTGTTGTTACTGTGTTACTGTTACTGTGTTACTGTTACTGTGTTGTTGTTACTGTGTTGCTGTTACTGTGTTACTGTT
>NC_091295.1:47909192-47969192 GCF_038502225.1 Cherax quadricarinatus
ATATATATATATATATATATATATATATATATATATATATATATATATGTAATCACGTATTCTCTCTCTCTCTCTCTCTTCTCTCGCACACACACACACACACACACACACACACACACACACACACACACACAAAGCTGTATCAGAGAGGTGACGTTTTCACAACAGATGACAGCAAAACCTACGGGAGAGGCTCGTCTGGCCTCCATCCCTGACTCCTTTACCGAGAAACATCACTAAATATCTCTCTTCACCTTCCCCATCCAACCTGTCACTCCTGCCATCTAGCGACAATGTTCTTCCCTAAGAAAATATGAAGTATTTTTGAAGTTCTTTTCTGTAGGGTAGAGAGTAACCTCCTTCAGTAGTCCCTCCTTCAGGAAGCAAGTCTTGTTGGGGCTTGTGTTCCTCTTGTGTTCCTCTTGTGTTCACAGACTTGTACTTGTTTCAGTGTCCAGAGTTGGCAAAGGTTGTACAAGATGATGGCTGTACCGTGCACAATATTGAACATAAGCGTTATATTTATAGGTGTTCAACACAGGTAACATGAACGTATGTTCTCAACGCAAAATATAATATAACGTTACAGAGTTAGGTTAGGTAAGGTTCGTCAGGAAATAAGGCAAGTGTTTCCTGACGCGGGTTTAGTCATATGATGACCCGCAGCTGGAGCTTTTGTTCATCTGACCGACGCCTTCCACTGGCTTACCCACCCACTCCCTTAAACATTTAACCTACGCTTACTTGCATGTGTATTCCCAACATTAAAACAAAGCATAACGTGTTAAGAGTGTACGTTGTCAAGACAATCTAAACATTATGTTTTAGAATATATATTCTCAGTACATAAAATAAACATCGTTCTCGAGTGTTAGATGCAAACAAGAAATGCCTTAGAAATGGTGGCATTGCAACGATATGGGTTATATAAGAAGTGACGCATCTTGCAGCTGTGGAGGGATCGACTCCAGACTGAGAGAAAGTGTTGACATGACTGAGAGAGACCTCTCCCACGCAAATACTTGTTGCAATGTTTTTAGGGGCATTCCACTAAAAAAAAATTATTCTGTAATAACAAGACTGCAAATAATTCAAAGAACCTGTGATTTTTGGCACTCGCTTGCCGTAGGTTCAGTCCCCAACCGGTCTGTGGACGACTGGGTTCATATGGCGAAATTACACTATTTTATTTTTAAGAATGACTTCAGATTTTGACTGGTTCTTTCTAAATGATATTTTTAACTTAAAATCCCCTCCATCTGTTTAATTTCCAGAGCAACATATTTTATGTTCATTGATATTTATATCTGACTTTACTCACTTCCGGCCCCCTTTTACCGGGATTTATTTATATATGTAATAAATTTTACTGCTCTCTGCCTTTTTATATATCTCCTAATACAATGGATTTAGGAAACGTAAATTCTGCAGAAACAGCCACAACAAGTGAAAGATATTTATATATACTTCTCCTGTTTATCCCCGTAGTGTTCGTCTGTTATTCTCTCTCTCTCTCTCTCTCTCTCTCTCTCTCTCTCTCTCTCTCTCTCTCTCTCTCTCTCTCTCTCTCTCTCTCTCTCTCTCAAACTTTAGTCAATTCCGTCTGCATTCTCAACTCACCCCCTTTCCTTCTGTCCTTCATGACCCGTTACCCTCCAGTTATCAAAGGAATGCTGTCTTAGTTCAATCATTCCTATCTATTTCCTTCTTGTATATTGGGATCTCCTTACCAATGGCTTAAAGCCACTACACAAAACCTTTAGTAAGTTGGTACACGACCTTGATGAAAGCTCTGTCACATGACCTTGATGTGCGTTACTCCAGGACGGTGATGGAATTTACACCATCTGACCAGAACTTAAACGATGAGGCAAATTTTCGATTTAATAAGTAAGCAAAGTGTTTAAGATTTATAGCTCGCTTAATTTGCATATTCCAGGCATTACACACTAGGAACAAGTTACAGGAAGGAGGATTGTTACACTATTGAGCAAGTCACGAGACAAACTGTCTCAATACCGTGGCTGGAATACGTCACAAGAAGAATGACTGTTACACTATCAGGGCTGGAACAAGTTGTAAGTAGAAGGACTGTCACACTATCAAGGCTGGAACAAGTCACAGCCTGTGTAAATCTGTATTAGACTGGCGAAATGTCTCCACAATAAATATACGCAGGTGTTACACATGTGTCATATCTATAAGTAACATCCTACCCAAAAAATTGAAAACGATAACGAGGTTTCTGTAGGTCTGTGATTAGGTTTCTTTCGGCCCATCCTGGAGCAATATTAGGTTTCTTTCGGCCCATCCTGGGCCAATATTAGATCACGCAGTAATATCAAGCGTGCTTCTGCCCACTCCAAACCCAGGCTCAATATTACTCCACTATGGCACGAGATTTGTTACCTGTCCTGCCTGGATTTATCCGTCCGATGTTAATTAACTCAAGTGATTAACTATGCAGATTAACTACTCCGCATAGTTTCTCGTTACTGTGGGTCACTGGCCTTTAATGGGTGGACATCCGCAGTGCTTTCCTTGCTCAATCTGAAATTCCTTCCTTCGTGGAAGCCTTTCTGGTTATACGAAGGCAGGTGCGTCTTTTCTTTTGAATAGACCTGATAGATGCTGAGGAAAGATGTGTAGAACGTGGCAGTGGTTCACTTCTGGTCCAAAATGCCGTCTCAAAGAAATTTTTTTTTTTTTTTTTTTTTGCGAAGGCTAAGACATACTGTCTTACCTCAACTCATTTACAGACTAAGAGCTGTCATCTTACTGAAGCTTATTTACAAGCGAAAAGCTGTGATCTTAGCTCAGCTCATTTACAGACTTAGAGCTGTCATCTTATTGAAGCTTATTTACAAGCTAAAAACTGTGATCTTACCTCAGCTCACTTCAAAGCCCAACCCTATGTAAGGTATGCTACCTCACCTCCGTCCACTAGCACCTTGGTACCTACATTATGTAAATGGATTAGAAAGCCGGCAGGTACCTATTTACTGCTTAGTGAACAGGGTCAGAAGGTGTAGAGAGACTTGCCTTCGTGCCCAGCCAGGGAACTGAATTCTGGGGTCTTTCGGTTCCGAAGGAGAGAGCTGCTGTAATTCCATGCATCAAGGGCCCTTTAAAAGCCTCAAAGAACTCTCTCTCCCTTGGAGAGTTGACAGCTGATTTAATGTTGTGATAAACCCTGACGTCCAGCTGGTGTCTGGCCTCGTTCAGCTGGTGTCTGGCCTCGTACAGCTGGTGTCTGGCCTCATCCAGCTGGTGTCTGGCTTCATCCAGCTGGTGTCTGGTTTCGTCCAGCTGGTGTCCGTCTCCTGCTGGATGCAGGAGATGGATGTTTAAAAATGCGCAAAACTTTGCATAGCGAATTTCATTTTTGTGTTATGTCAATTTTCCTGACAGATTTAATGAGGAGAGAGAGAGAGAGAGAGAGAGAGAGAGAGAGAGAGAGAGAGAGACTATTAAAAAATAGAGAGAATTCTAACAATTCCAGCCTCTGTGTTTCACAGATTTAATAACAATGGATGGTAACCGTGGCAACGCATGGTTGCACTGGCAACACACGCTGTTGCACAGGTTGCACTCCAGATTCAGTGTACCAGGCTGGAACCTGGTTTTGACAAGAACCTACCTGCCTTGGTTTACAAAGGCAGGTAAGCCAAGCACTAGGGCACTCATTAAAACACGTTTCGGTCTTGAGACCTTGATCAAAGTCCCAGGACCTTTGCATATGTGTTTTTGTAAAGTAATTTGTCGGTATTTATTACCAAGGTTTATACTACATACCTGCCTTGTACGGGCAGGTAGGTCTTCTGCAGTGTTCCTCCATTGGTTGCATTAGCCAATTCGATTGAGAGGGTAACTGATGATTTGTCTAGGAATTTAAACTGATAGATTATAGAGGTATGGGTGTTTGTGGGAAACAATCAGGCTGCAGCATTAGGGTTAAAAACAGCAGTTGTTACCGGGATACCTCAGGGATATGTTTAAAAGACAATATTCAAAATAAAGTTGCTAGTAATGGCAAATCAATTGATCAACAAACAAAGAGAGATAGTAGAGGGCAACGAGTGACTAGCACCCTTATGGTTTACTATACATATAGTAGGAGTCTAAGAAATAAGATAGATGAGCTAAGATTACTTGCAAGTGCAGGTAATATAGATATTATTGGTATAACAGAGACCTGGTTCAGCCTGAAAGATAGAGAAATGCCTTCTGAATGCAACATACAGGGTTATAAACTATTACACACTGATAGCGTCAACAGGAAGGGTGGTGGTGTGGCGATGTTTGTCAGAGAAAATTTAAATTGCTGTCTTAGATATGATATAAGATTAGAAACATCGAACACAGAATCTGTTTGGCTACAGTTTCTCGAGGGACTTGACAAATTAATTTTGGGTGTGATTTATAGGCCCCCAAACCTTGATAGGGAGTGCGGTCTAGATATGAAAATGTTGTGATAATGGGAGATTTTAACTTTAGACAAATTCATTGGAACAATATGACAGGAAATTTTGAGTCTAGTGACTTTCTTGATACGGTTCAGGATTGCTTTTTAGAACGAGTTGTGACAGAACCAACTAGAGGAAACAATCTGCTTGACTTGGTTCTTGCCAACAAAGATTCACTAATTAATAATCTTGAGGTTAATGATGAACTTGGAGAAAGTGATCACAAATCACTTTAGTTTCAATATATCATGGAATTACCCAGATAACTGCACTCAAATCTCTGTCCCAGATTTTCGCTTGGCCGACTTCATGGGACTGAAAAATTACCTGGGCGGGCTAAATTGGGATGTCCTGACTATGGGTCAGGTAGGTGATCTTGGTTGCCAATATGACGTTTTTCAGAGCATAGTTCTAGCTGCCCAGACAACTTTTGTTCCGAGTAGGGAAATTAGATCTAACAACAATGATCCCAAATTGATGAACAATAGATTAAAACATCTCATTGGTCAAAAGAGAGGCATATATAGGCGTATCAAAAGTGGAGATGGGCAGTTAAGAAATCAATGTATTCAATTAAAGAGAGAAATAAAGAAAGGAATAAGAAAAGCAAAAAGGGATTATGAGGTTAAGGCCGCAAGGGATTCAAATACTAACCCAAAAGGATTCTTTCAGGTATACAGAAGTAAGATTAGGGACAAGATTGGCCCACTTAAGAGTAACTCTGGTCAGATCATTGACAGTGATAAGGATATGTGTGAAATTCTCAATACCTACTTCCTCTCAGTTTTCACCCAGGAAAATACTAGCGATATTCCTGAAATAATAGATTATGTAGAACAGGATAATAAACTATGTACGATTGCGGTAACTAGTGACATAGTCCTCAGACAAATAGAGAAACTAAAACCTAACAAATCCCCAGGCCCTAATGAACTGTTTGCAAGGGTGTTAAAGGAATGTAAAGAGGAACTTAGCAGATCTTTGGCTAATCTTTTTAACATATCACTACAAACTGGAAAATGGCAAATGTAATACCTATTTACAGGGCAGGTGACAGGTATTTGGCATCGAACTATAGGCCAATAATATGCCTTACCTCCATAGTGGGAAAATTTATGGAATCAATAATTACCGAAGCAATTCGTAGCCATCTTGATAGGCACAGATTGATTAATGAATCTCAACACGGTTTTACAAAGGGGCGTTCCTGTCTTACGAATTTACTAACTTTTTTCACTAAGGTGTTTGAGGAGGTAGATCATGGTAATGAATATGATATTGCGTATATGGACTTCAGTAAGGCTTTCGATAGAGTTCCACATCAGAGGCTATTGAGGAAACTTAAGGCACACGGAATAGGAGGAGAAATTTTTTTCCTGGGTAGAGGCATGGCTGATAAATAGGCAGCAGTGAGTTTGCATAAATGGGGAGAAATCAGAATGGGGGCACGTCACAAGCGGTGTTCCTCAAGGGTCAGCGTTGGGCCCGTTGTTGTTCACAATTTACATAAACGACATAGATGAGGGAATAAATAGCGACATAAGCAAATTTGCTGATGACACCAAAATAGGCCGTCCAATTCACTAGAGCACTCCAGGATGATTTGAATAGACTGATGCAATGGTCGGAAAATTGGCAGATGCAGTTTAATATTGACAAATGCAAAGTTCTAAATGTTGGACAGTTAAATAACCATGCCACATATAAACTAAATAATGTAGATCTTAATACTACTGATTGCGAAAAGGATTTAGGAGTTCTGGTTAGCAGTAATCTAAATCCAAGACAACAGTGCATTAGTGTTCACAATAAAGCTAACAGAATTCTTGGCTTCATATCTAGAAGTATAAATAATAGAAGTCCTCAGGTTGTTCTTCAACTCTATATATCCTTGGTTAGGCCTCATTTAGACTATGCTGCTCAGTTCTGATCACCGTATTACAGAATGGATGTAAATGCTCTGGAAAACGTACAAAGGAGGATGACAAAGATGATCCCATGTATCAGAAATCTTCCCTATGAGGATAGACTGATTGTCCTGAATCTGCACTCTCTCGAAAGGCGTAGAATTAGGGGGAATATGATCGAGGTGTATAAATGGAAAACAGGAATAAATAAAGGGGATGTAAATAGCGTGCTGAAAATTTCCAGCCAAGACATGACTCGCAGCAATGGTTTCAAGTTGGAAAAATTCAGATTCAGGAAGGATATAGGAAAGCACTGGTTTGGTAATAGAGTTGTGGATGAGTGGAACAAACTCCCGAGTACCGTTATAGACGCTAAGACGTTGTGTAGTTTTAAAAATAGGTTGGATAAATACATGAGTGGGTGTGGGTGGGTGTGAGTTGGACCTGACTAGCTTGTGCTGCTGGGTCTGGTGCAGTGCTCCATCCTTGAGTGGAGGTGACCAGACTGGGTAGGTCATTGGGCTAATCCGGTGGGGGACATGGACCTGCTCCGCATGGGTCAGTAGGCCTGTTGCAGTGTTCCTTCTTTCTTATGTTCTTATGTTCATTGTAAAGTTCTCTTGATCTTAATAGTTTTGAGAGATTTTCTTCTCCCGCAGGCTGGTTCCGGGCCTTACTCTTCCGGTGCCTGCCTGATTAACCAGACTGATGCTGCTGGCGGCCCGCTGACCCACATATCCATCACAGCCTGATTGATCTAACGTGCAATTTCATCTTGAGATCTACACTTATTCCGGCACTGCTTTTGATAGTTTGTGGAGGCGTATTTAACAGTCTGGAACCACGGATGTTGATACACTGTTCTCTTATTGTGACCACGGCTCCCCTGCTTTTTATTATTTTTATTATTTTTTATTATCACACTGGCCGATTCCCACCAAGGCAGGGTGGCCCGAAAAAGAAAAACTTTCACCATCATTCACTCCATCACTGTCTTGCCAGAAGGGTGCTTTACACTACAGTTTTTAAACTGCAACATTAACACCCCTCCTTCAGAGTGCAGGCACTGTACTTCCCATCTCCAGGACTCAAGTCCGGGCTGCCGGTTTCCCTGAATCCCTTCATAAATGTTACTTTGCTCACACTCCAACAGCACGTCAAGTATTAAAAACCATTTGTCTCCATTCACTCCTATCAAACACGCTCACGCATGCCTGCTGGAAGTCCAAGCCCCTCGCACACAAAACCTCCTTTACCCCCTCCCTCCAACCTTTCCTAGGCCGACCCCTACCCCGCCTTCCTTCCACTACAGACTGATACACTCTTGAAGTTATTCTGTTTCGCTCCATTCTCTCCACATGTCCGAACCACCTCAACAACCCTTCCTCAGCCCTCTGGACAACAGTTTTGGTAATCCCGCACCTCCTCCTAACTTCCAAACTACGAATTCTCTGCATTATATTCACACCACACATTGCTCTCAGACATGACATCTCCACTGCCTCCAGCCTTCTCCTCGCTGCAACATTCATCACCCATGCTTCACACCCATATAAGAGCATTGGTAAAACTATACTCTCATACATTCCCCTCTTTGCCTCCAAGGACAAAGTTCTTTGTCTCCAGAGACTCCTAAGTGCACCACTCACCCTTTTCCCCTCATCAATTCTATGATTCACCTCATCTTTGATAGACCCATCCGCTGACACGTCCACTCCCAAATATCTGAATACATTCACCTCCTCCATACTCTCTCCCTCCAATCTGATATCCAATCTTTCATCACCTAATCTTTTTGTTATCCTCATAACCTTACTCTTTCCTGTATTCACTTTCAATTTTCTTCTTTTGCACACCCTACCAAATTCATCCACCAATCTCTGCAACTTCTCTTCAGAATCTCCCAAGAGCACAGTGTCATCAGCAAAGAGCAACTGTGACAACTCCCACTTTATGTGTGATTCTTTATCTTTTAACTCCACGCCTCTTGCCAAGACCCTCGCATTTACTTCTCTTACAACCCCATCTATAAATATATTAAACAACCATGGTGACATCACACATCCTTGTCTAAGGCCTACTTTTACTGGGAAATAATTTCCCTCTTTCCTACATACTCTAACTTGAGCCTCACTATCCTCGTAAAAACTCTTCACTGCTTTCAGTAACCTACCTCCTACACCATACACCTGCAACATCTGCCACATTGCCCCCCTATCCACCCTGTCATACGCCTTTTCCAAATCCATAAATGCCACAAAGACCTCTTTAGCCTTATCTAAATACTGTTCACTTATATGTTTCACTGTAAACACCTGGTCCACACACCCCCTACCTTTCCTAAAGCCTCCTTGTTCATCTGCTATCCTATTCTCCGTCTTACTCTTTATTCTTTCAATAATAACTCTACCATACACTTTGCCAGGTATACTCAACAGACTTATCCCCCTATAATTTTTGCACTCTCTTTTATCCCCTTTGCCTTTATACAAAGGAACTATGCATGCCAATCCCTAGGTACCTTACCCTCTTCCATACATTTATTAAATAATTGCACCAACCACTCCAAAACTATATCCCCACCTGCTTTTAACATTTCTATCTTTATCCCATCAATCAAGGCTGCCCTACCCCCTTTCATTTTACCTACTGCCTCACGAACTTCCCCCACACTCACAACTGGCTCTTCCTCACTCCTACAAGATGTTATTCCTCCTTGTCCTATACACGAAATCACAGCTTCCCTATCTTCATCAACATTTAACAGTTCCTCAAAATATTCCCTCCATCTTTCCAATACCTCTAACTCTCCATTTAATAACTCTCCTCTCCTATTTTTAACTGACAAATCCATTTGTTCTCTAGGCTTTCTTAACTTGTTAATCTCACTCCAAAACTTTTTCTTATTTTCAACAAAATTTGTTGATAACATCTCACCCACTCTCTCATTTGCTCTCTTTTTACATTGCTTCACCACTCTCTTAACCTCTCTCTTTTTCTCCATATACTCTTCCCTCCTTGCATCACTTCTACTTTGTAAAAACTTCTCATATGCTAACTTTTTCTCCCTTACTACTCTCTTTACATCATCATTCCACCAATCGCTCCTCTTCCCTCCCGCACCCACTTTCCTGTAACCACAAACTTCTGCTGAACACTCTAACACTACATTTTTAAACCTACCCCATACCTCTTCGACCCCATTGCCTATGCTCTCATTAGCCCATCTATCCTCCAATAGCTGTTTATATCTTACCCTAACTGCCTCCTCTTTTAGTTTATAAACCTTCACCTCTCTCTTCCCTGATGCTTCTATTCTCCTTGTATCCCATCTACCTTTTACTCTCAGTGTAGCTACAACTAGAAAGTGATCTGATATATCTGTGGCCCCTCTATAAACATGTACATCCTGAAGTCTACTCAACAGTCTTTTATCTACCAATACATAATCCAACAAACTACTGTCATATCGCCCTACATCATATCTTGTATACTTATTTATCCTCTTTTTCTTAAAATATGTATTACCTATAACTAAACCCCTTTCTATACAAAGTTCAATCAAAGGGCTCCCATTATCATTTACACCTGGCACCCCAAACTTACCTACCACACCCTCTCTAAAAGTTTCTCCTACTTTAGCATTCAGGTCCCCTACCACAATTACTCTCTCACTTGGTTCAAAGGCTCCTATACATTCACTTAACATCTCCCAAAATCTCTCTCTCTCCTCTGCATTCCTCTCTTCTCCAGGTGCATACACGCTTATTATGACCCACTTCTCGCATCCAACCTTTACTTTAATCCACATAATTCTTGAATTTACACATTCATATTCTCTTTTCTCCTTCCATAACTGATCATTTAACATTACTGCTACCCCTTCCTTTGCTCTAACTCTCTCAGATACTCCAGATTTAATCCCATTTATTTCCCCCCACCGAAACTCCCCTACCCCCTTCAGCTTTGTTTCGCTTAGGGCCAGGACATCCAACTTCTTTTCATTCATAACATCAGCAATCATCTGTTTCTTGTCATCCGCACTACATCCACGCACATTCAAGCATCCCAGTTTTATAAAGTTTTTCTTCTTCTCTTTTTTAGTAAATGTCTACAGGAGAAGGGGTTACTAGCCCATTGCTCCTGGCATTTTAGTCGCCTCATACGACACGCATGGCTTACGGAGGAAAGATTCTTTTCCACTTCCCCATGGACAATAGAAGAAATAAAAAGGAACAAGAGCTATTTAGAAAAAGGAGAAAAACCTAGATGTATGTATATATATATGCATGTGCGTGTCTGTGAAGTGTGACCAAAGTGTAAGTAGGAGTAGCAAGATATCCCTGTTATCTAGCGTGTTTATGAGACAGAAAAAGAGACCAGCAATCCTACCATCATGCAAAACAGTTACAGGTTTCTGTTTCACAGTCATCTGGCAGGACGGTAGTACTTCCCTGGGTGGTTGCTGTCTACCAACCTACTACCTATGCTGCTTTTCATTGGGTTTATTTTACATTTTCGTCAACGTCTTTCACTCCAGTGTTATGACAGTGTGTAGGTAAGGAACTAGGTCCTCACTGTTACCTAATTATGGCATCCCACTGCTGCCATCACTGCTGCTGGTGGTACACTTAGTAAAAGGACACAAGTGCAACTAATGTGACACTATTATGGCAACGTTTCTCTCTGGAGAGTGAAACATAAGGGTATATACACCGATGTCGTAGTCGTTACCATAACAAAATGTCGCATTAGTTGCCCTGTGGCCTTCCACTTAACATATTGTCTATCATTCTACCAGCATTATTATAAGACTGAGGTAGCAATGACACCAATAGAAAAGGTTTTTATGTTTGTATATTGTAGCACAAAGACGGAGACCAATGCTGATACGTCTGTCCTCAGGTCTGGTCGGAATCTGGCAGCCACGACCGAGCCGGGGACGGTTCAAAAGGGAAATCACGTAATACTAGCGTGATGTACAGAGGGATGGTGCATGTATAAGATACATGTTACTGACAACACTCCCCTGGGAGTCAAACCACAGCAGTGGGTGAGCACCAGGTGTTACGTGGGTGAGGGGTGAGTAAGGCGTAATGAGTGGGTGATGCGTGAGTCAGTAGCAGCAGATACCTGCGGCTTCGTATTCGCAACTTGGGTAAATAGAGATCAGTTGACTTAAACTTGGTGCCAAGTTGGTCAAAAAAAAATGTTGGGAACTGCCTGGCTGAAACAGAGGCTCTACATGAGCTCAGAATTGATAAAAAACTCTGATGGGTGAAACGTCTTCTCAGTAAAATACCATAAACTGCATGTAGTCTCACTGAACATACTTGTTGGCTTACAAAACAATTGATATACTTTTTATTACAAGCAGATCAATCATACACGTATGAGAGGTCAGTCACGCAGTCTCCACAAAATATACACTCTCACACACACACACATACACACTTAACTAGACTAGCTATCACGACACACACTTGAGTGAAGTGTGTGATTAACACTCACTGGGATAAGTGCCTCTATCAGCGGCTATCTGCAGGTTACCTGTCACTCAACCCAGGGGGTCACCACCTACCTAATTTACCCATAGGTAAACAAGGGTTATTAGGTTAGAGAGGAACAAACCCACTAATATCTCCAGGAACCCACTGGTAAGCCAGCCTTCCCCAGAGTGGCTTATATAATCCCTGACAATCCCACAGCGACCCGAGGAATAGAGGAACAGATTAGACAGTGGCAGGTCAGAGGAATCGGTAATTTGACTAAACCACAATACTTAGAGAACCAGACTTAGAATCAACACTTAGGTGTGCCTGAATATACAGCCGATGGTCCGTGAACACTAAAAAATACCGACATTCCTAGGAAGTCTGATGCGTGAGAAAGAAGTTCATACCAAGCAAGATGGGTTTAAAACGCGTTCGTGACAAGTCAGAAGCGCTAAAACGCATTTGTAGCAATTTAGTTGGGCGAAAATCGCGTTCGGAACACGTCAGATGTAGAAATACATGAATGTACATTTTGAGATACACAAAAACACGTTTGAATCCTGTCTCTAACCAGTAAGAGTTTCGAGACTTATCAACAGTCGATATGTAACGATGGACAAAGTGAGTGTGAGACAGTGGGTGCGAGACAGTGGGTGTGAGACAGTGGGTGTGAGACAGTGGGTGCGAGACAGTGGGTGTGAGACAGTGGGTGCGAGACAGTGGGTGTGAGACAGTGGGTGTGAGACAGTGGGTGCGAGACAGTGGGTGTGAGACAGTGGGTGTGAGACAGTGGGTGCGAGACAGTGGGTGTGAGACAGTGGGTGTGAGACAGTGGGTGCGAGACAGTGGGTGTGAGACAGTGGGTGTGAGACAGTGGGTGCGAGACAGTGGGAGCGAGACTGGATATGAGACAGTTGGTGTGAGACAGTGGGTGTGAGACAGTGGGTGCGAGACAGTGGGTGTGAGACAGTGGGTGTGAGACAGTGGGTGTGAGACAGTGGGTGTGAGACAGTGGGTGAGACAGTGGGTGTGAGACAGTGGGTGTGAGACAGTGGGTGTGAGAGAGTGGGTGAGAGACAGTGGGTGTGAGACAGTGGATATGAGACAGTGGGTGTGAGACACTGGGTGAGACAGTGGGTGTGAGACAGTGGGTGTGAGACAGTGGGTGTGAGACAGTGGATATGAGACAGTGGGTGCGAGACAGTGGGTGCGAGATAGTGGGTGTGAGACAGTGGGTGTGAGACAGTGGGTGTGAGACAGCGGGTGTGAAACAGTGAGTGTGAGACAGTGGGTGCGAGACAGCGGGAGCGAGACTGGATATGAGACAGTGGGTGTGAGACAGTGGGTGTGAGACAGTGGATGCGAGGCAGTGGGTGCGAGACAGTGGATATGAGACAGTGGGTGAGAGACAGTGGGTGCGAGACAGTGGGTGTGAGACGGTGGGTGTGAGAGAGTGGGTGTGAGAGAGTGGGTGCGAGACAGTGGATATGAGACAGTGGGTGTGAGACAGTGGGTGTGAGACAGTGGGTGTGAGACAGTGGGTGCGAGACAGTGGGTGCGAGACAGTGGGTATGAGACCGTGGGTGTGAGTGAGTGGGTGTGAGACAGTGGGTGTGAGACAGTGGATATGAGACAGTGGGTGCGAGACAGTGGGTGCGAGACAGTGGGTGAGACAGTGGATATGAGACAGTGGGTGCGAGACAGTGGGTGTGAAACACTGGGTGTGAGACAATGGGTGTGAGACAGTGGGTGTCACACAGTGGGTGTGAGACAGTGGGAGTCAGGCAGCGGGTGTGAGACAGAGCATATGAGACAGTGATGCGAGACAGTGGGTACGAGACAGTGGGTGCGAGACAGTGGGAGTGAGACATTGGGAGTGAGACAATGGGTGAGACAGTAGGTGTGAGAGAGTGGGTGTGAGACAGAGGGTATGAGACAATAGGTGTGAAACAGTCGGTGCGAGACAGTGGGTGTGAGACAGTGGGTGTGAGACAGTAGGTGCGAGACAGTGGGTGTGAGACAGTGGGTGTGAGACAGTGGGTGCGAAACAGTAGGTGCGAGACAGTGGGTGTGAGACAGTAGGTGTGAGACAGTGGGTGTGAGACAGTGGGTGTGAGACAGTGGGTGTGAGACAGTGGGTGAGACAGTGGGTGTGAGACAGTGGGTGTGAGACAGTGGGTGTGAGACAGTGGGTGTGAGACAGTGGGCGTGACAGGGGCTAAGAGACAGTAGGTGTGAGACAGTAGGTGTGAGACAGTAAGTGTGAGACAGTGGGTGCGAGATAGTGAGTGTGAGACAGTGAGTGTGAGACAATGAGTGTGAGACAGTGGATGAGAGACAGTGGGTGTGAGATTGGGTATGAGACAGTGGGTGCGAGACAGTGGGCGTGAGAGAGTGGGCGTGAAACAGTGGGTGTGAGAGAGTGGGTGCGAGACAGTGGGTGTGAGACAGTGGATATGAGACAGTGGGTGTGAGACAGTGGGTGTGAGACAGTGGGTGTGAGACAGTGGGTGCGAGACAGTGGGTGCGGGACTGGATATGAGAGAGTGGGTGTGAGACAGTGGGTGCGAGACAGTGGATATGAGACAATGGGTGCGACACAATGGGTGCGAGACAGTAGGTGTGAGAGAGTGGGTGTGAGACAGTGGGTGAGACAGTGGGTGTGAGACAGTGGGTGCGAGACAGTGGATATGAGACAGTGGGTGTGAGACAGTGGATGTGAGAATGTGGGTGCGAGACAGTGGATGTGAGACAGAGGGTGTGAGACAGTGGGTGTGAGACAGTGGGTCTGAGACAGTGGGTGCGAGACAGTCGATATGAGACAGAGGGTGTGAGACAGTGGATGTGAAACAGTGGGTGTGAGACAGTGGGTGCGAGACAGTGGGTGTGAGACAGAGGATATGAGACAGTGGGTGTGAGACAGTGTGTGTGAGACAGTGGGTGTGAGACAGTGGATATGAGACAGTGGGTACGAGACAGTGGGTGTGAGAAAGTGGATATGAGACAGTGGGTGCGAAACAGTGGGTGTGAGACAGTGGGTGTGACACAGTGGGTGTGAGACAGTGGGTGTGAGAGAAAGGATATGAGACAGTGGGTGCGATCTCAGTGGGTGCGAGACAGTGGGTGCGAGACAGTGGGTGTGAGACAGTGTTTGTGTGACAGTGGGTGAGACAATACGTGTGAGACAGTGGGTGCGAGACAGTGGGTGTGAGACAGTAGGTGTGAGACAGTAGGTGTGAGACAGTGGGTGTGACACAGTGGGTGCGAGACAGTGGGTGTTAGACAGTGGAAATGAGACAGTGTGTACGAGACAGTGGGTGTGAGACACTGGGTGTGAGACAGTGGGTGTGAGACAGTGGATATGAGACATTTGGTGCGAGACAGTCGGTGTGAGACAGTGGGTGTGAGACAGTGGGTGCGAGACAGTGGGTGCGAGACTGGATATGAGACAGTTGGTTTGAGACAGTGGGTGTGAGACATTGGGTGCGAGACAGTGGGTGTGAGACAGTGGATATGAGACAGTGGGTGCGAGACAGTGGGTGCGAGACAATAGGAGTGAGACAGTGGGTGTGAGACAGTGGATATGAGAGAGTGTGTGTGAGACAGTGGGTGTGGGACAGTGGATATGAGATAGTTGGTGCGAAACAGTGGGTGTGAAACAGTGGAAATGAGACAGTGGGTGCGAGACAGTGGGTGTGAGACAGTGGTTCAGACAGTGGGTATGAGACAGTGGGTGTGAGACAGTGGATATGAGACAGTGGATGCGAGACAGTGGGTGTGAGACAGTGGGTGTGAGACAGTGGGTTTAAGACTGTGGGTGTGAGACAGTGGGTGTGAGACAGTGGGCGTGAGACAGTGGATATGAGATAGTGGGTGCGAGTCAGTGGGTGCGAGACAGTGTGTGTGAGACAGAGGGTGTGAGACAGTGGGCATGAGACAGTAGGTGCGAGACAGTGGGTGTGAAACAGTGGGTGTGAGACAGTGGGTGTGAGACAGTGGGTGTGAGACAGTGGGTGCGAGACAGTGGGTGTGAGACAGAGGTGTGAGACAGTGGGTGCGAGACAGTGGGTGTGAGACAGTGGGAATGAGACAGTGGGTGCGAGACAGTGGGTGTGAGACAGTGGGTGTGAGACAGTGAGTGCGAGACAGTGGGTTAGACAGTGGGTGTGAGACAGTGGGTGCGAGACAGTGGGTGTGAGACAGTGGGTGTGAGACAGTGGGTGTGAGACAGTGGGTGCGAGACAGTGGGTGCGAGACAGTGGATATGAGACAGTGGGAGAGAGACACTGGGTGAGACAGTGGGTGTGAGACAGTGGGGTTGAGACAGTGGGTGTGAGACAGTGGGTGAGAGACAGTGGGTGTGAGACAGTGGATATGAGACAGTGGGAGTGAGACAGTGGGTGTGAGACAGTGGGTGTGAGACAGTGAGTGCGAGACAGTGGGTGTGGGACAGTGGATATGAGACAGTGGGTGCGTGACAGTGGGTGCGAGACAGTGGGTGTGACACAGTGGGTGTGAGACATTGGGTGTGAGACAGCGGGTGTGAAACAGTGAGTGTGAAACAGTGGGTGCGAGACAGCGGGAGCGAGACTGGATATGAGACAGAGGGTGTGAGACAGTGGGTGTGAGACAGTGGATGCGAGACAGTGGGTGCGATACAGTGGATATGAGACAGTGGGTGCGAGACAGTGGGTGAGAGACAGTGGGTGTGAGACGGTGGGTGTTAGAGAGTGGGTGTGAGACAGTGGGTGTGAGACAGTGGGTGCGAGACAGTGGATATGAGACAGTGGGTGTGAGACAGTGGGTGTGAGACAGTGGGTGTGAGACAGTGGGTGTGAGACAGTTGGTGCGAGACAGTGGGTATGAGACAGTGGGTGTGAGTGAGTGGGTGTGAGACAGTGGGTTTGAGACAGTGGATATGAGACAGTGGGTGCGAGACAGTGGGTGCGAGACAGTGGGTGTGAGACAGTGGATATGAGACAGTGGGTGCGAGACAGTGGGTGTGAAACACTGGGTGTGAGACAGTGGGTGTAAGACAGTGGGTTAGACACAGTGGGTGTGAGACAGCGGGTGTGAGACAGAGGATATGAGACAGTGATGCGAGACAGTGGGCACAAGACAGTATGTGCGAGACAGTGGGTGTGAGACAGTGAGAGTGAAACAGTGGGTGTGAGACAGTGGGTGAGAGAGTAGGTGTGAGACAGTGTTTGTGAGACAGAGGGTGTGAGACAGTAGGTGTGAGACAGTGGGTGCGAGACAGTGGGTGTGAGACAGTGGGTGCGAAACAGTAGGTGCGAGACAGTGGGTGTGAGACAGTAGGTGTGAGACAGTGGGTGTGAGACAGTGGGTGTGAGGCAGTGGGTGTGAGACAGTGGGTGAGACAGGGGGTGTGAGACAGTGGGTGTGAGACAGTGGACATGAGACAGTGGGTGTGAGACAGTGGGTGTGACAGGGGCTAAGAGACAGTAGGTGTGAGACAGTAAGTGTGAGACAGTGGGTGCGAGACAGTGAGTGTGAGACAGTGAGTGTGAGACAATGGGTGTGAGACAGTGGATGAGAGACAGTGGGTGTGAGAGTGGGTATGAGACAGTGGGTGCGAGACAGTGGGTGTGAAAGAGTGGGTGTGAGACAGTGGGTGTGAGACAGTGGATATGAGACAGTGGGTGTGAGACAGTGGGTGTGAGACAGTGGGTGTGAGACAGTGGGTGCGAGACAGTGGGTGCGAGACAGTGGATATGAGTCAATGGGTGCGAGACAGTGGGTGCGAGACGGTAGGTGTGAGAGAGTGGGTGTGAGACAGTGGGTAATACAGTGGATAAGACAGTGGGTGTGAGACAGTGATGCGAGACAGTGGGCACAAGACAGTGGGTGCGAGACAGTGGGTGTGAGACAGTGGGAGTGAGACAGTGGGTGTGAGACAGTGGGTGTGAGATAGTGGGTGTGAGACAGTGGGTGTGAGACAGTGGATGTGAGACAGTGGGTGTGAGATAGTGGGTGTGAGAGTGGGTATGAGACAGTGGGTGCGAGACAGTGGGTGCGAGACAGTGGGTGTGAGACAGTGGGTGCGAGATAGTGGGTCCGAGACAGAGGGTGTGAGACAGTGGGTGTGAGACAGTGGTTGTGAGACAGTGGGTGAGACAGTGGGTGTGAGACAGTGGGTGTGAGACAGTGGATGTAAGACAGTGGGTGTAAGACAGTAGATGCAAGACAATGGGTGTGAGACAGTTGGTATGAGATAGTGGGTGCGAGACAGTGGGTGTGACAGGGGCTAAGAGACAGTAGGTGTGAGACAGTAAGTGTGAGACAGTGGGTGCGAGACAGTGAGTGTGAGACAGTGAGTGTGAGACAATGGGTGTGAGACAGTGGATGAGAGACAGTGGGTGTGAGACAGTGGATATGAGACAGTGGGTGCGAGACAGTGGGTTGCGAAACAGTAGGTGTGAGACAGTGGGTGTGAGACAGTGGATATGAGACAGTGGGTGTGAGGCAGTGGGTGTGAGAGAGTGGGTGTGAGACAGTGGGTGCGAGACAGTGGGTGCGAGAAAGTGGATATGAGGCAATGGGTGCGAGACAATGGGTGCGAGACAGTAGGTGTGAGAGAGTGGGTGTGAGACAGTGGGTAAGACAGTGGATAAGACAGTGGGTGTGAGACAGTGATGCGAGACAGTGGGCACAAGACAGTGGGTGCGAGACAGTGGGTGTGAGACAGTGGGAGTGAGACAGTGGATGTGAGACAGTGGGTGTGAGATAGTGGGTGTGAGACAGTGGGTGTGAGACAGTGGATGTGAGACAGTGGGTGTGAGATAGTGGGTGTGAGAGTGGGTATGAGACAGTGGGTGCGAGACAGTGGGTGCGAGACAGTGGGTGTGAGACAGTGGGTGCGAGATAGTGGGTCCGAGACAGAGGGTGTGAGACAGTGGGTGTGAGACAGTGGTTGTGAGACAGTGGGTGAGACAGTGGGTGTGAGACAGTGGGTGTGAGACAGTGGATGTGAGACAGTGGGTGTAAGACAGTAGATGCAAGACAATGGGTGTGAGACAGTTGGTATGAGATAGTGGGTGCGAGACAGTGGGTGCGAGACAGTAGTTGCGAGACAATGGGTGTGAGACAGTAGGTGTGAGACAGCGGGTGTGAGACAGTGGGTGTGAGACAGTGGGTGAGACAGTGGGTGTAAGAAAGTGGGTGTGAGACAGTGGGTGTGAGACAGTGGGTGTGAGACAGTGGGTGTGGCAGTGGGAGTGAGACAGTGGGTGTGAGACAGTGGGTGCGAGACAGTGGGTGTGAGACAGTGGGTGTGAAACAGTGGGTGTTAGACAGTGGGTGTGAGACAGCGGGTGTGAGACAGTGATTGTGAGACAGTGAGTGTGAGACAGTGGGTGTGAGACAGTGGGTGTGAGACAGTGGGTGTGAGAGTGGGTATGAGACAGTGGGTGCGAGACAGTGGGTGTGAGACAGTGGATATAAGACAGTGCGTGCGAAACAGTGGGTGCGAGACAGTGGGTGCGAGACAGTGGGTGTGAGATACTGGGTGTGGGACAGTTGGTGTGAGACAGTGGGTGTGAGATAGTGGGTGAGACAGTGGGTGTGACACAGTGGGTGTGAGAGAGTGGGCGTGAGATAGTGGGTGTAAGACAGTGGGTGCGAGACAATGGGTGTCAGACAGTGGGTGTCAGACAGTGGGTGCGAGACAATGGGTACGATGCAGTAGGTGCGAGACAGTGGGTATAAGACAGTAGGTGCGAGACAGTGAGTGTGAAACAGTGGGTGTGAGACAGTGGGTGTGAGACAGTGCGTGAAACAGTTGGTGTGAGACAGTGGGTGTGAGACAGTGGATGTGAGACAGTGTGTGTGAGACAGTGGGTGCGAGACAGTAAGTGCGAGACAGTGGGTGTGAGATAGTGGGTGAGACAACGGGTGTGAGACAGTAGGATTGAGACAGTGTGTGTGAGACAGTGGGTGTGAAACAGTGGGTGTGAGACAGTGGGTGTGAGACAGTTGGTGCGAGACAGTGGGTATGAGACAGTGGGTGTGAGACAGTGGGTGCGAGACAGTGGGTGTGATACAGTGGGTGTGAGACAGTGGGTGTGAGACAGTGGGTGCGAGACAGTGGGTGTGAGACAGTTGGTGTGAGACAGTGGGTGTGAGACAGTGGGTGTGAGACAGTTGGTGTGAGACAGTTGGTGTGAGACAGTGGGTGTGAGACAGTGGGTGTGAGACAGTGCGTGTGAGACAGTGGGTGCGAGACAGTGGGTGTGAGACAGTTGGTGTGAGACAGTGGGTGTGAGACAGTTGGTGTGAGATAGTGGGTGTGAGACAGTGGGTGCGAGACAGTGGGTGTGAGACAGTTGGTATGAGAAAGTTGGTGTGAGACAGTGGGTGTGAGACAGTGGGTGTGAGACAGTGGGTGTGAGACACTGGGTGTGGGACAGTTGGTGTGAGACAGTGGGTGTGAGATAGTGGGTGAGACAGTGGGTGTGAGAGAGTGGATTTGAGAGAGTGGGTGTGAGATAGTGGGTGTAAGACAGTGGGTGCGAGACAATGGGTGTCAGACAGTGGGTGTCAGACAGTGGGTGCGAGACAATGGGTGCGATGCAGTAGGTGCGAGACAGTGGGTGTAAGACAGTAGGTGCGAGACAGTGGGTGTGAGACAGTGGGTGTGAGACAGTGGGTGCGAGACAGTGGGTGAAACAGTTGGTGTGAGACAGTGGGTGTGAGACAGTGGATGTTAGACAGTGTGTGTTAGACAGTGGGTGCGAGAGAGTAAGTGCGAGACAGTGGGTGTGAGATAGTGGGTGAGACAACGGGTGTGAGACAGTAGGATTGAGACAGTGTGTGTGAGACAGTGGGTGTGAGACAGTGGGTGTAAGACAGTGGGTGAGAGACAGTTGGTGCGAGACAGTGGGTATGAGACAGTGGGTGTGAGACAGTGGGTGCGAGACAGTGGGTGTGATACAGTGGGTGTGAGACAGTGGGTGTGAGACAGTGGGTGCGAGACAGTGGGTGTGAGACAGTTGGTGTGAGACAGTGGGTGTGAGACAGTGGGTGCGAGAGAGTGGGTGTGAGACAGTTGGTGTGAGACAGTTGGTGTGAGACAGTGGGTGTGAGACAGTGGGTGTGAGACAGTGGGTGTGAGACATTGGGTGCGAGACAGTGGGTGTGAGACAGTTGGTGTGAGACAGTGGGTGTGAGACAGTTGGTGTGAGACAGTGGGTGTGAGACATTGGGTGCGAGACAGTGGGTGTGAGACAGTTGGTGTGAGACAGTTGGTGTGAGATAGTGGGTGTGAGACAGTGGGTGTGAGACAGTGGGTGTGAGACAGTGGGTGTGAGACACTGGGTGTGAGACAGTGGGTGTGAGACAGTGGGTGTGAGACACTGGGTGTGGGACAGTTGGTGTGAGACAGTGGGTGTGAGATAGTGGGTGAGACAGTGGGTGTGAGAGAGTGGGTGTGAGAGAGTGGGTGTGAGATAGTGGGTGTAAGACAGTGGGTGCGAGACAATGGGTGTCAGACAGTGGGTGTCAGACAGTGGGTGCGAGACAATGGGTGCGATGCAGTAGGTGCGAGACAGTGGGTGAAACAGTTGGTGTGAGACAGTGGGTGTGAGACAGTGGATGTGAGACAGTGTGTGTGAGACAGTGGGTGCGAGACAGTGGGTGTGAGATAGTGGGTGAGACAATGGGTGTGAGACAGTGGGTGTGAGACAGTTGGTGTGAGACAGTTGGTTCGAGACAGTGGGTATGAGACAGTGGGTGTGAGACAGTGGGTGTGAGACAGTAGATGTAAGACAATGGGTGTGAGACAGTCGGTGTGAGATAGTGGGTGAGAGACAGTGGGTGCGAGACAGTAGGTGCGAGACAATGGGTGTGAGACAGTAGGTGTGAGACAGCGGGTGTGAGACAGTGGGTGTGAGACAGTGGGTGAGACAGTGGGTGTGAGACAGTGGGTGTGAGAGAGTGGGTGTGAGACAGTGGGTGTGAGACAGTGGGTGTGGCAGTGGGAGTGAGACAGTGGGTGTGAGACAGTGGGTGCGAGACAGTGGGTGTGAGACAGTGGGTGTGAGACAGTGGGTGTTAGACAGTGGGTGTGAGACAGCGGGTGTGAGACAGTGATTGTGAGACAGTGAGTGTGAGACAGTGGGTGTGAGACAGTGGGTGTGAGACAGTGGGTGTGAGAGTGGGTATGAGACAGTGGGTGCGAGACAGTGGGTGTGAGACAGTGGATATAAGACAGTGCGTGCGAGACAGTGGGTGCGAGACAGTGGGTGCGAGACAGTGGGTGTGAGACAGTGGGTGTGGGACAGTTGGTGTGAGACAGTGGGTGTGAGATAGTGGGTGTGAGATAGTGGGTGTAAGACAGTGGGTGCGAGACAATGGGTGTCAGACAGTGGGTGTCAGACCGTGGGTGCGAGACAATGGGTGCGATGCAGTAGGTGCGAGACAGTGGGTGTAAGACAGTAGGTGCGAGACAGTGGGTGTGAGACAGTGGGTGTGAGACAGTGGGTGTGAGACAGTGGGTGAAACAGTTGGTGTGAGACAGTGGGTGCGAGACAATGGGTGTCAGACAGTGGGTGTCAGACCGTGGGTGCGAGACAATGGGTGCGATGCAGTAGGTGCGAGACAGTGGGTGTAAGACAGTAGGTGCGAGACAGTGGGTGTGAGACAGTGGGTGTGAGACAGTGGGTGTGAGACAGTGGGTGAAACAGTTGGTGTGAGACAGTGGGTGTGAGACAGTGGATGTGAGACAGTGTGTGTGAGACAGTGGGTGCGAGACAGTAAGTGCGAGACAGTGGGTGTGAGATAGTGGGTGAAACAACGGGTGTGAGACAGTAGGATTGAGACAGTGTGTGTGAGACAGTGGGTGTGAGACAGTGGGTGTGAGACAGTGGGTGTGAGACAGTTGGTGCGAGACAGTGGGTATGAGACAGTGGGTGTGAGACAGTGGGTGCGAGACAGTGGGTGTGATACAGTGGGTGTGAGACAGTGGGTGTGAGACAGTGGGTGAAACAGTTGGTGTGAGACAGTGGGTGTGAGACAGTGAATGTGAGACAGTGTGTGTGAGATAGTGGGTGCGAGACAGTAAGTGCGAGACAGTGGGTGTGAGATAGTGGGTGAGACAACGGGTGTGAGACAGTAGGATTGAGACAGTGTGTGTGAGACAGTGGGTGTGAGACAGTGGGTGTGAGACAGTTGGTGCGAGACAGTGGGTATGACACAGTGGGTGTGAGACAGTGGGTGCGAGACAGTGGGTGTGATACAGTGGGTGCGAGACAATGGGTGCGATGCAGTAGGTGCGAGACAGTGGGTGTAAGACAGTAGGTGCGAGACAGTTGGTGTGAGACAGTGGGTGTGAGACAGTGGGTGTTAGACAGTGGGTGAAACAGTTGGTGTGAGACAGTGGGTGTGAGACAGTGGATGTGAGACAGTGTGTGTGAGACAGTGGGTGCGAGACAGTAAGTGCGAGACAGTGGGTGTGAGATAGTGGGTGAGACAATGGGTGTGAGACAGTGGGTGTGAGACAGTTGGTGTGAGACAGTTGGTGCGAGACAGTGGGTATGAGACAGTGGGTGTGAGACAGTGGGTGTGAGACAGTAGATGCAAGACAATGGGTGTGAGACAGTCGGTGTGAGATAGTGGGTGAGAGACAGTGGGTGCGAGACAGTAGGTGCGAGACAATGGGTGTGAGACAGTAGGTGTGAGACAGCGGGTGTGAGACAGTGGCTGTGAGACAGTGGGTGAGACAGTGGGTGTGAGACAGTGGGTGTGAGAGAGTGGGTGTGAGACAGTGGGTGTGAGACAGTGGGTGTGGCAGTGGGAGTGAGACAGTGGGTGTGAGACAGTGGGTGCGAGACAGTGGGTGTGAGACAGTGGGTGTGAGACAGTGGGTGTTAGACAGTGGGTGTGAGACAGCGGGTGTGAGACAGTGATTGTGAGACAGTGAGTGTGAGACAGTGAGTGTGAGACAGTGGGTGTGAGACAGTGGGTGTGAGTGTGGGTATGAGACAGTGGGTGCGAGACAGTGGGTGTGAGACAGTGGATATAAGACAGTGCGTGCGAGACAGTGGGTGCGAGACAGTGGGTGCGAGACAGTGGGTGTGAGACAGTGGGTGTGGGACAGTTGGTGTGAGACAGTGGGTGTGAGATAGTGGGTGTGAGATAGTGGGTGTAAGACAGTGGGTGCGAGACAATGGGTGTCAGACAGTGGGTGTCAGACAGTGGGTGCGAGACAATGGGTGCGATGCAGTAGGTGCGAGACAGTGGGTGTAAGACAGTAGGTGCGAGACAGTGGGTGTGAGACAGTGGGTGTGAGACAGTGGGTGTGAGACAGTGGGTGTGAGACAGTGGGTGAAACAGTTGGTGTGAGACAGTGGGTGTGAGACAGTGGATGTGAGACAGTGTGTGTGAGACAGTGGGTGCGAGACAGTAAGTGCGAGACAGTGGGTGTGAGATAGTGGGTGAGACAACGGGTGTGAGACAGTAGGATTGAGACAGTGTGTGTGAGACAGTGGGTGTGAGACAGTGGGTGTGAGACAGTGGGTGTGAGACAGTTGGTGCGAGACAGTGGGTATGAGACAGTGGGTTTGAGACAGTGGGTGCGAGACAGTGGGTGTGATACAGTGGGTGTGAGACAGTGGGTGTGAGACAGTGGGTGTGAGACAGT
This sequence comes from Cherax quadricarinatus, assembly GCF_038502225.1. NCBI lineage: Eukaryota > Metazoa > Arthropoda > Malacostraca > Decapoda > Parastacidae > Cherax > Cherax quadricarinatus. Next base: position 47,933,719 of record NC_091295.1, read on the forward strand.
GGGTGCGAGACAGTGGGTGTGAGACAGTTGGTGTGAGACAGTGGGTGCGAGACAGTGGGTGCGAGATAGTGGGTGTGAGACAGTGGGTGTGAGACAGTGGGAGTGAAACAGTGGGTGTGAGACAGTGGGTGAGACAGTAGGTGTGAGACAGTGGGTGTGAGACAGTGGGTGTGAGACAATTTTTGTGAAACAGTGGGTGCGAGACAGTGGGTGTGAGACAGTGGGTGTGAGACAGTGGGTGCGAGACAGTGGGTGTGAGACAGTGGGTGTGAGACAGTTGGTGTGAGACAGTTGGTGTGAGACAGTGGGTGTGAGACAGTGGGTGTGAGACAGTTGGTGTGAGACAGTGGGTGTGAGATAGTGGGTGTGAGACAGTGGGTGTGAGACAGTGGGTGTGAGACAGTGGGTGTGAGACAGTGGGTGTGAGACAGTGGGTGTGAGACAGTTGGTGTGAGACAGTGGGTGTGAGACAGTGGGTGTGAGACGGTGGGTGTGAGACACTGGGTGTGAGACAGTGGGTGTGAGACAGTGGGTGTGAGACAGTGGGTGTGAGACAGTGGATATGAGACATTTGGTGCGAGACAATCGGTGTGAGACAGTGGGTGCGAGACAGTGAGTGTGAGACAGTGGGTGTGAGACAGTGGGTGTGAGACAGTGGGTGTGAGACAGTGGGTGTGAGACAGTGTGTGTGAGACAGTGGGTGTGAGACAGTGGGTGTGAGACAGTGGGTGTGAGACAGTGGGTGTGAGACAGTGGGTGTGAGACAGTGGGTGTGAGACAGTGGGTGTGAGACAGTGGGTGTGAGACAGTGTGTGTGAGACAGTGGGTGTGAGACAGTGTGTGTGAGACAGTGGGTGTGAGACAGTGGGTGTGAGACAGTGGGTGTGAGACAGTGGGTGTGAGACAGTGGGTGTGAGACAGTGGGTGTGAGACAGTTGGTGTGAGACAGTGGGTGTGAGACAGTGGGTGTGAGACAGTTGGTGTGAGACAGTGGGTGTGAGACAGTGGGTGTGAGACGGTGGGTGTGAGACACTGGGTGTGAGACAGTGGGTGTGAGACAGTGGGTGTGAGACAGTGGGTGTGAGACAGTGGGTGTGAGACAGTTGGTGTGAGACAGTGGGTGTGAGACAGTGTGTGTGAGACAGTGGGTGTGAGACAGTGTGTGTGAGACAGTGGGTGTGAGACAGTGGGTGTGAGACAGTGGGTGTGAGACAGTGTGTGTGAGACAGTGGGTGTGAGACAGTGGGTGTGAGACAGTGGGTGTGAGACAGTGTGTGTGAGACAGTGGGTGTGAGACAGTGGGTGTGAGACAGTGGGTGTGAGACAGTGGGTGTGAGACAGTGTGTGTGAGACAGTGGGTGTGAGACAGTGGGTGTGGAAAATAAACTTTTAAAGAATAATGATGGATTAGAATAATGATAATAATTATAATAATGACGATAATGATAACGATTATGATGATAATGAAAATAGTAATGATAATAAGAAGGAAAATGATAAGAAAAAGAAAAAATGAAAAGAGAGAGAGAGAGAGAGAGAGAGAGAGAGAGAGAGAGAGAGAGAGAGAGAGAGAGAGAGAGAGAGAGAGAGAGAGAGAGAGAGAGAGAGAGAGAGAGAGAGATAGTTCAGTCTCTCTCTTACTCCCTTTTTATCAACTTTTTGCAAGATCATAATTATCAAATATAATATTTTTTTCTTTACAGGGAACAGGGAAAAAAATAGAATAAAAAATCCTTCTCTCCTGTTTGCGTCGTATTCGTTTTATTCCCGTTTAAAACAGTTTCCGTTTGTATTAAAACTTTCACAAAGGTCTGGTGTCTCTGTCTTGACTTCATGTTGATGATGTCAGTTACTCGAAAGTGAAGTTAGTTGCTTAAACTGATGAAGTCAGTTACTTAAACTGATGAAGTCAGTTATTTAAACTGATGGAGTCAGTTACTTAAACTGATGAAGTCAGTTATTTAAACTGATGAAGTCAGTTATTTAAACTGATGGAGTCAGTTACTTAAACTGATGAAGTCAGTTATTTAAACTGATGAAGTCAGTTATTTAAACTGATGGAGTCAGTTACTTAAACTGATGAAGTCAGTTATTTAAACTGATGAAGTCAGTTATTTAAACTGATGGAGTCAGTTACTTAAACTGATGAAGTCAGTTATTTAAACTGATGAAGTCAGTTATTTAAACTGATGGAGTCAGTTACTTAAACTGATGAAGTCAGTTATTTAAACTGATGAAGTCAGTTATTTAAACTGATGAAGTCAGTTACTTAAACTGATGAAGTCAGTTATTTAAACTGATGGAGTCAGTTACTTAAACTGATGAAGTCAGTTATTTAAACTGATGAAGTCAGTTATTTAAACTGATGAAGTCAGTTACTTAAACTGATGAAGTCAGTTATTTAAACTGATGAAGTCAGTTATTTAAACTGATGAAGTCAGTTATTTAAACTGATGAAGTCAGTTATTTAAACTGATGAAGTCAGTTACTTAAACTGATGAAGTCAGTTATTTAAACTGATGAAGTCAGTTATTTAAACTGATGAAGTCAGTTATTTAAACTGATGAAGTCAGTTACTTAAACTGATAAAGTCATTTACTTAAACTGATGGAGTCAGTTACTTAAATTGATGAAGTCATTTACTCGAAATTGATGAAGCCATTTACTTAAATTGATGAAGCCATTTACTTAAATTGATGAAGTCAGTTACTTAAATTGATGAAGTCATTTACTCGAAATTGATGAAGTCAGTTACTTAAATTGATGAAGTCAATTACTCGAAATTGATGAAGCCATTTACTTAAATTGATGAAGCCATTTACTTAAATTGATGAAGTCAGTTACTTAAATTGATGAAGTCAATTACTCGAAATTGATGAAGCCATTTACTTAAATTGATGAAGCCATTTACTTAAATTGATGAAGTCATTTACTTAAATTGATGAAGTCAGTTACTTAAATTGATGAAGTCATTTACTTAAATTGATGAAGTCAGTTACTTAAATTGATGAAGTCATTTACTTAAATTGATGAAGTCAATTACTCGAAATTGATGAAGCCATTTACTTAAATTGATGAAGTCAGTTACTTAAATTGATGAAGTCAGTTACTTAAAACTGATGAAGACAATTACCAGAACTGATGAAGACAATTATCATGAAGACAAATGCCTAAAATTTGATAAAATCATTTGAAACTGATAAAGACAGTTTGGATAATTTTTCCTTGTTCTATGAGAAGGATTTTTTAATGGTAACTAATACAAAGCATATTAGGGAAGCCAGAGCCTCGGAGAAGACAACCGAAAACCGGTTCGAGGGGGAAAAATGGTTTGGATTTCTTCCTGGCGTCGTTTTGAACATTCTTCTTCTTGATGTAATATTGTGATAATGTTTCAAACATTCACAGGTGTGTGTGTGTATGTTTGGTAATAATGTTGAGAACAGTCGCATGATCCTTAGTATCACACACACACACACACACACACACACACACACACACACACACACACACACACACACACACACACACACACACACACACAAGACTAGTCCCAGAGCTAAGGAGTATGTCCTACGAGGAGAGGTTAAGGGAAATCGACCTGGACAGGAGAGATAGGGGGGATATGATAACGACATATAAAATACCGAGAGGAATTGACAACAAGGTGGACAGAGACAGGATGTTCCAGAGAGGGGACACAGCAACAAGGGGTCACAACTGGAAGTTGAAAATTCAGATGAATCACAGGGATGTTAGAAAGTATCTCTTCAACCATAGAGTTGTCAGGAAGTGGAATAGTCTGGGTAGTGATATAGTGGAGGCAGGATCCATACATAGCTTTAAGAAGAGATATGATAAAGCTCTTGGAGCAGGGAGAGAGTAGACCAAGTAGTGATCAGCGAGAAGGCAAGGCCAGGAGCTGTGAATCGAGCCCTGCAACCACAAATAAGTGAATACAAACACACATACATACGCGCGCGTGTGTTGGGTCCCAAGATGGATGTCCCCAGGGAAGACAGTGACCTTCCTTGGCAGGTTTATGTTTATAGAGAAGGCGAGGTGGTGTTTGTGGCCTACCCATGTTTAGCAGATACTTCTTACGCAAGGAGGCAGGGAGACAGAGGAAGAAAAAGAGAGAGAGGAAGGGAGAGAAGGAGAAAGGAAGAGAACTCATAGCTAGTTTCTGGCAAGTACTTCAGGCATCATTCACGACTTGTCAACCTGATAAGCAAACCAAGGAGGAAAACACGCAAATCAGCAGCTGGGAAATTCAGCACGCGTGTCTGATCTCCTTTCACCCTCACTACCCACACATATGGTCGGGGGGATCCACATCAAAGACAGGAACCCGGCACTACCTCCTCTAAAAATTATGTCGAGGCACGTTCTAACCTCGCTTAAAAGTTAGCATAACCCTCTGCTTGCGCTTTAAATATCTCACAGAACTCTTTGCACTTGAAAAAAACGCAGCTATATAATATTGTATAGCTGTGTATAATGTTTGCAGTGATAGCCAATACCTGCGTTTACAACACCTGCTCTTACAATACGAACGAGAGACATTCGCAAAGAGCTTAACCAAAGCTTAATTCTCACACCTGAACTGTTAAACGGAGTGACTGGGACATAATGAACTCAGACACAATACAAAGCTCTCCCGTGTTTTTATCAAACTCACCGAATGAAGAGATTAGAGATTAGAGAAGAGAGATGAGTGAGAAGAGAGAGGAGACGAGACAGAATTAAGAGGCACGACAACAGCTGCTTAAACTGACTCGAGTTTCAGCTCCTGGTCCCACCCCTACACCCTAAATCTCTGTTGTAGGATTGATTCTCCGTTCGCGAATTGTATTTCGATCTATGTCAATGCGGTGGTGCTGGAGCAAATGTCTAAGTAATCTGAAATTACCTAATGTTTTGTAATGCAATTTACATTACTTACGACTGAAGGAAACTGGAACGTAAACACTTAAAATTGGAAATGATTTACTAACATTTGCGTTTGATTAGCTAATGTGAGTGAAAGTGATTGACGATGTTGTGGTTGTTTTGTGGTTGTTGTAGTTGTTTATGCTCGTGTTGTTTTGATTGTGGTTGTTTTCTGGTTTTTGTATTGTTGTGGTTGTGTTCTCGTAGTTGTTTATGCTTGTGTTGTTGTGATTATATTGTTGTGGTTATTGTTGTTATTGTTGCTACAGTTATTGTTGCTTCTGATGCTATTGATTTGATTTTGTCATTATTATTATTATTATTATTATTATTATTATTATTGTTGTTGTTGTTGTAACGACTCTTGGACTATCTACACAGCAACTAACCACTGATAAATATTCAAGGTGATGACAGGGTGATGGCAGGGTGATGGCAGGGTGATGACAGGGTGATGGCAGGGTGATGACAGGGTGATGGCAGGGTTTAATGAGACTCGTCACAACAGAGTCAGAGTCGAGGTGTAAAGGAAAAGTGGCTGGATTGTTTTATGCTGACTCACTATGGTAACGGTGACAGCTTTAGTGGTAGTGATGTCGGTGGCAGCAGTGGTAGTGGCAGGGTTGGAGGTGGTAGTGGTAGTGGTGATACCCAGAATACTAATATCCCCAGTGGTGGCAAACGGACGGTATAGCAACAACGTAGTGGATATTTTATAAGCTTGTGGTCGTGATAAATCTAGCAGTATGGAAGACTGGTTGTTACAAATCAAGCTCTGTTGACATCCTGTGCTGTCAGGGGAAGCAGATACGAGGCCTAGAAAACAACGTTTCGCCACATGTATAGAGCTCAAGCGTAACATGATAAAAGCTAAAATAATGTGAGAAACGTTGCTGTAATGAAATCTTGCAGTATAGTGTACGTTATTTCATAACTAGTGTATGTATATACTCTTGAGATATGCTCCCCGCTTAGTGTACATACTCTGATACACGGCTCTAGGTGTATATACCCTTGCTTCCCACATAGCCGGGATATCTCTAATAAGTTGCAGGGTGAAGATGGCTGGCTTGGTCCCTCGCTATATTAAATATATTGAAAGTTATGAATATCGTCTCTGAGAGAAATTTCTCGCCCACGTCCACCCCTCTGACACATTTATAGCCACGATTCTGACACTTTTATAGCCGTGCTTCTGACACCTTTATAGCCGTACTTCTGACACCTTTATAGCCGTGCTTCTGACACCTTTATAGCCACGATTCTGACACCTACAGAGCCACGATTCTTACACCTTCATAGCCACGATTCTGACACCTTTATAGCCGTGCTTCTGACACCTTTATAGCCACGATTCTGACACCTACAGAGCCACGATTCTTACACCTTCATAGCCACGATTCTGACACCTTTATAGCCGTGCTTCTGACACCTTTATAGCCGCGATTCTGACACCTTTATAGCCGGGCTTCTGTCACGTTTATAGCCACGATTCTGACACCTTTATAGCCACGATTCTGACACCTTTATAGCCACGATTCTGACACCTTTATAGCCACGATTCTGACACCTTTATAGCCACGATTCTGACACCTTTATAGCCACGATTCTGACACCTTTATAGCCACGATTCTGACACCTTTATAGCCGTGCTTCTGACACCTTTATAGCCGTGCTTCTGACACCTTTATAGCCACGATTCTGACACCTTTATAGCCACGATTCTGACACCTTTATAGCCACGATTCTGACACCTTTATAGCCGTGACTGTGACACCTTTATAGCCACGATTCTGACAACTTTATAGCCGTGCTTCTGACACCTTCATAGCCGTGATTCTGACACCTTTATAGCCGTGCTTCTGACACTTTTATAGCCACGATTCTCACACCTTTATAGCCACGTTTCTGACACCTTTATAGCCACGATTCTCTCACCTTTATAGCCACGATTCTGACACCTTCATAGCCACGATTCTGACACCTTTATAGCCACGATTCTGAAACTTTTATAGCCACGATTCTGAAACCTTTATAGCCGTGATTCTGACACCTTTATAGCCGTGCTTCTGACACCTTTATAGCCGTACTTCTGACACTTTTATAGCCACGATACTGACACCTTTATAGCTACGATTCTGACACCTTTATAGCCGTACTTCTGACACCTTTATAGCCGTGATTCTGACACCTTTACAGCCACGATTCTGACACCTTTAGAGCCGTGCTTCTGACACCTTTATAGCCACGATACTGACACCTTTATAGCTACGATTCTGACACCTTTATAGCCGTACTTCTGACACCTTTATAGCCGTGATTCTGACACCTTTACAGCCACGATTCTGAAACCTTTATAGCCGTGCTTCTGACACCTTTATAGCCACGATTCTCACACCTTTACAGCCACGATTCTGACACCTTAATAGCCACGATTCTCACACCTTTATAGCCACGATTCTGACACATTTATATCCACGATTCTGACACCTTTATAGCCGTGATTCTGACACCTTCATAGCCACGATTCTGACACCTTTACAGCCGTACTTCTGACACCTTTATAGCCGTACTTTTGACATTTTTATAGCCGTGCTTCTGTCACCTTTATAGCCACGATTCTGACACCTTTATAGCTACGATTCTGACACCTTTATAGCTACGATTCTGACACCTTTATAGCCACGATTCTGACACCTTTATAGCTACGATTCTGACACCTTTATAGCCGTGATTCTGACACCTTTATAGCCGTGATTCTGACACCTTTATAGCCACGATTCTGACATCTTTATAGCCGTGCTCCTGACACCTTTATAGCCAAGATACTGACATCTTTATAGCCACGATACTGACACCTTTATAGCCTTGCTTCTGACACCTTTATAGCCACGATTCTGAAACCTTTATAGCCACGATTCTCACACCTTTATAGCCACGATTCTGACACCTTTATAGCCGTGATTCTGACACCTTTATAGCCACGAGTCTGACACCTTTATAGCCACGATTCTGATACCTTTATAGCCGTGCTTCTGACACCTTTAAAGCAGTGCTTCTGACACCTTTATAGCCACGATTCTGACACCTTTATAGCCGTGCTTCTGACACCTTTATAGCCACGATTCTGACATCTTTATAGCCACGATTCTGACACCTTTATAGCCGTGCTTCTGACACCTTTATAGCCGTGCTTCTGACACCTTTATAGCCACGATTCTGACACCTTTATAGCCACGATACTGACACCTTTATAGCCGTGACTGTGACACCTTTATAGCCACGATACTTACACCTTTATAGCCGTGATTCTGACACCTTTAGAGCCACAATTCTGACACCTTTATAACCACGATTTTCACACCTTTGTAGCCGTGCTTCTGACACCTTTATAACCACGATTTTGAAATCGTTATTGCCTTGCTTCTGACACCTTTATAGCCGTGCTTCTGACACCTTTATAGCCACGATTCTGACACCTTTATAGCCGTGCTTCTGACACCTTTATAGCCACGATTCTTACACCTTTATAGCCGTGCTTCTGACACCTTTATAGCCGTGCTTCTGACACCTTTATAGCCGTGCTTCTGACACCTTTATAGCCGTGCTTCTGACACCTTTATAGCCGTGCTTCCGACACTTTTATAGCCACGATTCTTACACCTTTATAGCCGTGCTTCTGACACCTTTATAGCCGTGCTTCTGACACCTTTATAGCCGTGCTTCTGACACCTTTATAGCCGTGCTTCCGACACCTTTATAGCCGTGCTTCCGACACTTTTATAGCCACGATTCTGACACCTTTATAGCCACGATTCTGACACCTTTATAGCCACGATTCTGACACCTTTATAGCCACGATTCTGACACTTCTTCATCTCGTGCTCGGCACTTAGCGTCGGATGACAGTGCTTGGCACCGACATGATATGATGATAGTGTGATACTGATAATTGCCATATATGTCGTGCTGAATAGGTAAAACTGGTCAATTAGCAAGAAATTAAGTCCTTTCTAAAAATTTATCTTATTTGCTTAAATATATATATTTTTCATTTATGTTAATGTAAAAATTAGTGATTTTGTACCAAAAGTACATTAGAAAACTTACCTAACCTTATTTTAACAAGCTCAATTTAATTTATCCTAATCCTTCTAAATATATTTTAGATAAGTTTACAATAATTTAATAAATAAACACAATGAAAGTATTTTTTCGTAAGGATCAGAATGATTTTTGCGAAATTATTGTATACCAAATTTTTGCTTTCCTTATTTGGCAAGAAGAACGTTGCTATTTAAGCCAAATTCGCAAATTTTACCTATTCGGCACGACATCATATATATTATATATTAAAGCGAGTATCATTCCACTACAGATTATCATTTTTCTTAATAATGGGGAAAAAGACAGTTCCTCCCATTTCAGTGAAACACTGGCATTGTTACTTAGAGAAAATTTTCGTATATTTACGCAGGAAGCGACGTCTTCCGAAGTTTAATGCGGCAGAATTTCTGGGATAATCAACATAGTGTGAAAAATGACAGGCTTCCCTTGGAAAATGCATCACTTGTTATCACAGCCGTGGGCCACGCTGCCTCTCCTCTCTTGGCTCCTCCTTCCTGGGGCCCTGCGATTCTGTGGCCATGTTGTTATATTATGATACTGGGGCCCCGCCTTCTGTGGCCCTGCGAGATTCTTGGGTCTCGCTAGGATGCTGTTCTCCTGGAGCCCTGCGATTTTTGGGTATTGCTAGGATGCTGCTGTTCTCCTGGAGCCCTGCGATTCTTAGGTCTTGCTAGGATGCAATGCTTCTGGGATCCTTCACTTCTGAAGCACTACTGAGGTTCTGCACTCTTGGATCCTGTTGAGGTCTTCCTAGGGTGATGGACTCCTGGTAGAACCTCGATCAAGGGTATAGGAACGCCATAAGGATTCTCTTCTTTCCTGGAGGTCACTCCGAAAAGACTTTTCCCAAACCTAGCAGCCAGCCACAACATCGTTCCTGCCAGGCTTTACAAGGTCAGCCCAAAATCAACAAACATCAGTTAATCAAACACACTAATCAAACACACGGTCTGCTGGTATCAAAATCACTAATCACGATTGATATCTACCCATAATCGATGCATCACTACTATTTCCATTGTTTTTATAGACAAAGTTTTTCTTTACGCGACGAAGTGAAATACGAAACTGTCAATAAATTCTTACCCTGGACGACTTCAGAGACTCTGAAACGAGAGAAAATACGCGTCGACGAGAAATTGAATTTCGTAAGTCTGTGCTATCGGGAATGGTACCGGGTTCATTAACTACGTCTCCCGGTCCCAGGTAAGGATTGTTAGGAAACAGGACAAGTCCAGACTCCGGTCTTAGCCATATAACCCGCAGCTGAAGCTTTTCGTCATCTGATCGAGGCCTATCGATGGCTTACCGGTCCAACACTTTGAAAATTATGGTTATAATTATCAACATTAACTAGATATTAATTAGTCTGGGAGTTTTCTGATGACTATCATTGACATTTTTATTACCTATAGGTATTGCTTTTTGCTGTTAAAAATTTGTGAGAATTTTTTTTAGATGGGTAATGTATGGTGTAAGATAGTTGTGATCTTCCCACCCATGGTGTAAGATAGCAGTGATTCTACCACCCGTGGTGTAAGATAGCTGTGACTCTACCACCCATGGTGTAACATGTGATTTTACCACCCATGGTGTAAGATAATTGTGTTTCTACCACCCATGGAATAAGATACTTGTGATCCTACCACCCATGGAGTAACATAGTTGTGATCCTACCACCCATGGTGTAAGATAGTTGTGTTTCTACTACCCATGGTGTAAGAAAGTTGTGCTTCTACCACCTATGGTGTAAGATAGTTGTGTTTCTACCACCCATGGTGTAAGATAGTTGTGCTTCTACCACCTATGGTGTAAGATAGTTGTCATCTTCTCACTCACGGTGTAAGATAGTTGTGATCCTAATATCAATGGTGTAAGATACTTGTGATCCTACCACCCATGGTGTAACATAGTTGTGATCCTACCACCCATGGTGTAAGATAGATGTGTTACTACCACCCATGGTGTAAGATAGTTGTGTTTCTACCACCTATAGTGTAAGATAGTTGTGATCCTACCATCAGTGGTGTAAGATAGCTATGATCCTATCACCCATGGTGTAAGATAGTTGTGATCTAACCACCAATGGTGTAAGATAGTTCTGATCCTACCACCGATAGCGTAAGATAGTTGTGATCCTACCACCCATAGTGCAAGATAGTTGTGATCCTACCACCCATGGTGTAAGACAGTTGTGATTCTACCATCAATGTTGAAAGATAATTGTGATCTTCCCACCCATGGTGTAAGATAGTTGTGATCCTACCACGCATGGTGTAAGATAGTTGTGATTCTACCACCCATGGTGTAAGATATTTGTGATCCTACCACCCATGGTGTAAGATAGTTGTGATCCTACCACCCATGGTGTAAGATAGTTGTGATTCTACCACCCATAGTGTAAGATAGTTGTGATTCTACCACCCATGGTGTAAGACAGTTGTGATTCTACCACACATGGTGTAAGATAGCTGTGATTCTACCACCCATGGAGCAAGATAGTTGTGATATTACCACCCATGGTGTAAGATAGCTGTGATTCTACCACCAATGGTGTCAGATAGTTGTGATCTTCCCACCCATGGTGTAAGATTCTTGTGATCCTACCATCCATAGAGTAAGATAGTTGTGATTTTCCCACCCATGGTGTGAGATAGTTGTGATCCTACCACATATAGTGTAAGATAGTTGTGATCTTCCCACCCATGGTGTAAGATAGTTGTGATCCTACCACCCATGGTGTAAGATAGTTGTGATCATCCCACCCATGGTGTAAAATATTTATGATCCTACCACCAAAGGAGTAAGATATTTGTGATATTCCCACCCATGGTGTAAGATAGTTGTGATTCTACCACCCATGTTGTAAAATAGTTGTGATCTTTCAACCCATGGTGTAGGGTAGTTGCCATCCTACGTTCCATTGTGTAAGATTGTTGTCATCCAACCACCCATGGTGTAAGATAGTTGTGATCAAACCACCCATGGTGTAAGATAGTTGTGATCCTACCACCCATGGTGTAAGATAGCTGTGATCTTCCCACGCATGGTTTAAGATAGTTATGATCCTACCGAGCATTGTGTAAGATAGTTGTGATCCTACCACCCATGGTGTAAGATATTTGTGATCCTACCACCCATGGTGTAAGACAGTTGTGATTCTACCACCCATGGTGTAAGATAGTTGTGATCCTACCACCCATGATGTAAGATAGTACTGATCTTCCCACCCATGGTGTAATATAGTTGCGATCCTACCACCCCATAGAGTTCCCAAACCATGACCCCGCTACCTCTGGGCCCCTTCTTGTTACCGTACGCCGATCTGACCTCGCCTCGTCTTTTGACCACTCTTTGGACACTCCTAAGGCCCCTGTATCTCTTGCTGGTGTTGTTTCGTGAAAGATAGTTGTGATCCTACCACCCATGGTGTAAGATATTTGGGATCCTACAATCAAAGGTGTAAGATATTTGGGATCTTCCCACCCATAGTGTAAGATAGTTTGATTCTACCACAAATGGTGTAAGATAGTTGTGATCTTCCCACCTATGGTGTAGGATAGCTGTGATCCTACAGTCCATGGTGTAAGATTGCTGTGATCCTACCACCCATGGTGTAAGATAGTTGTGATCCTACCACCCATGGTGTAGGATAGTTGTGATCCTACCTTCCAATTTGTAAGATTGTTGTGATCCAACCACCCGTGGTGTAAGATAGTTGTGATCCTACCACCCATGGTGTAAGATAGTTGTGATCCTACCACCCATGGTGTAAGATAGTTCTGATCTTCCCACGCATGGCGCAAGATAGTTGTGATCCTACCACCCATGGTGTAAGATAGTTGTGATCCAACCACCCATGGTGTAAGATAGTTGTGATCCTACCATCCATGGTGTAAGATATTTGTGATATTTCCACCCATGGTGTAAGATAGTTGTGATTCTACCACCCATGGTGTAAGATAGTTGTGATCTTTCCACCCATAGTGTAGGATAGTTGTGATCCTACCTTCCATTGTGTAAGATTGTTGTGATCCAACCACCCATAGTGTAAGATAGTTGTGATCCTACCACCCACGGTATAAGATAGTTGTGATCCTACCACCCATGGTGTAAGATAGTTGTGATTTTCCCACGCATGTTGTAAGATAGTTGTGATCCTTCCACCCATGGTGTAAGATAGTTGTGATCCTACCACCCATGGTGTAAGATACTTGTGATCCGACCACCCATGGAGTAAGATAGTTGTGATTCTACCACCCATGGTGTAAGATAGATGTGATGATACCACCAATGGTGTAATATAGTTGTGATCCTACCACCCATGCTGTAAGAGAGTTGTGATCCTACCACCCATGCTGTAAGAGAGTTGTGATCCTACCACCCGTGATGTAAGATACTTGTGATCCTAACACCCATGGTGTAAGATTGTTATGATCCTACCACCCATGGTGTAACATAGTTGTGGTCCTACCACCCATGGTGTAAGATAGTTGTCATCCTACCACACATGGTGTAAGATTGTTATGATCCTACCACCAATGGTGTAACATTGTTGTGATCCTACCACCCGTGATGTAAGATAGTTATGATCCTACCACCCATGGTGTAACATACTTGTGGTCCTACCACCCACGGTGTAAGATAGTTGTGATCGTACCACCCATGGTGTAAGATAGTTGTGATCCTACAACCAATGGTGTAAGATAGTTGTGATCGTACCACCCATGGTGTAAGATAGTTGTGATCCTACCACCCATTGTGTAAAACAGTTGTGATCCTACCACACATGGTGTAAGATATTTGGGATCCTACAATCAAAGGTGTAAGATATTTGGGATCTTCCCACCCATAGTGTAAGATAGTTTGATTCTACCACAAATGGTGTAAGATAGTTGTGATCTTCCCACCTATGGTGTAGGATAGCTGTGATCCTACAGTCCATGGTGTAAGATTGCTGTGATCCTACCACCCATGGTGTAAGATAGTTGTGATCCTACCACCCATGGTGTAGGATAGTTGTGATCCTACCTTCCAATGTGTAAGATTGTTGTGATCCAACCACCCGTGGTGTAAGATAGTTGTGATCCTACCACCCATGGTGTAAGATAGTTGTGATCCTACCACCCATGGTGTAAGATAGTTCTGATCTTCCCACGCATGGCGCAAGATAGTTGTGATCCTACCACCCATGGTGTAAGATAGTTGTGATCCAACCACCCATGGTGTAAGATAGTTGTGATCCTACCATCCATGGTGTAAGATATTTGTGATATTTCCACCCATGGTGTAAGATAGTTGTGATTCTACCACCCATGGTGTAAGATAGTTGTGATCTTTCCACCCATAGTGTAGGATAGTTGTGATCCTACCTTCCATTGTGTAAGATTGTTGTGATCCAACCACCCATAGTGTAAGATAGTTGTGATCCTACCACCCACGGTATAAGATAGTTGTGATCCTACCACCCATGGTGTAAGATAGTTGTGATTTTCCCACGCATGTTGTAAGATAGTTGTGATCCTTCCACCCATGGTGTAAGATAGTTGTGATCCTACCACCCATGGTGTAAGATACTTGTGATCCGACCACCCATGGAGTAAGATAGTTGTGATTCTACCACCCATGGTGTAAGATAGATGTGATGATACCACCAATGGTGTAATATAGTTGTGATCCTACCACCCATGCTGTAAGAGAGTTGTGATCCTACCACCCATGCTGTAAGAGAGTTGTGATCCTACCACCCGTGATGTAAGATACTTGTGATCCTACCACCCATGGTGTAAGATTGTTATGATCCTACCACCCATGGTGTAACATAGTTGTGGTCCTACCACCCATGGTGTAAGATAGTTGTGATCCTACCACCCATGGTGTAAGATAGTTGTCATCCTACCACACATGGTGTAAGATTGTTATGATCCTACCACCAATGGTGTAACATTGTTGTGATCCTACCACCCATGGTGTAACATACTTGTGGTCCTACCACCCACGGTGTAAGATAGTTGTGATCGTACCACCCATGGTGTAAGATAGTTGTGATCCTACCACCCATGGTGTAACATAGTTGTGATCCTACCACCCATGGTGTAAGATAGTTATGATCCTACCACCCATGGTGTAACATACTTGTGGTCCTACCACCCACGGTGTAAGATAGTTGTGATCGTACCACCCATGGTGTAAGATAGTTGTGATCCTACAACCAATGGTGTAAGATAGTTGTGATCGTACCACCCATGGTGTAAGATAGTTGTGATCCTACCACCCATTGTGTAAAACAGTTGTGATCCTACCACACATGGTGTAAGATTGTTATGATCCTACCACCCATTGTGTAACACAGTTTTGGTCCTACCACTCATGGTGTAAGATAGTTTTGATCCTACCACCCATGGTGTATCATAGTTGTGATCTTCCCACCCATGGTGTAACATAGTTGTGATCCTACCACCCATGGTGTAAGACATTTGTGATCCTACCACCCATGGTGTATGATAGTTGTGATCCTATCACCCATTGTGTAAGATAGTTCTGATCCTAGCTCCTATGGTGGAAAATAGTTGCGATCCTACCACCCATGGTGTAACATAGTTGTGATCCTACCACCCATGGTGTAAGATAGTTGTGATCCTACCACCCATGGTGTAAGATAGTTGTGATATTACCACCCATTGTGTAAGATAGTTGTGATCTTCCCAAGCATGGTGTAAGATACTTGTGATCCTACCACCCATGGTGTAAGATAGTTGTGATCCTACTACCCATGGTGTAAGATATTTGTGATATTCCCACCCATGGTGTAGGATAGTTGTGATCCTACCACCCATGGTGTAAGATAGTTGTGATCCTACCACCCATTGTGTAAGATAGTTGTGATCCTACCACCCATGGTGAAAGATAGTTGTGATCTTCCCACGCATGGTGAAAGATAGTTGTGATCCTACCACCCATGGTGTAAGAGTGTTGTGATTCTACAACTCATGGTGTAAGATAGTTGTGATCCTACCAACCTTGGTGTAAGATAGTTGTGATCCTAAAACCCATGGTGCAAGATAGTTGTGATTCTACCACCCATGGTGTAAGATAGTTGTGATCCTACCACCCATTGTGTAAGATAGTTGTGATCCTACCACCCATGGTGAAAGATAGTTGTGATCTTCCCACGCATGGTGTAAGATAGTTGTGATCCTACCACCCATGGTGTAAGAGTGTTGTGATTCTACAACTCATGGTGTAAGATATTTGTGATCCTACCAACCATGGTGTAAGATAGTTGTGATCCTAAAACCCAGGGTGCAAGATAGTTGTGATTCTACCACCCATGGTGTAAGATAGTTGTGATCCTACCACCCATTGTATAAGATAGTTGTGATTCTACCACCCATGGTGTAAAATAGTTGTGATCTTTCCACCCATGGTGTAAGATAGTTGCGATTCTACAACCCCATGAGGTTCCCAGTCAATGACCCCGCTAACCCCGGGCCCCTTCTAGTTACCGCACCACTATCTGCCCTCGCCTCGTCTTCTCACCATTCTCTGGACACTCCTAAGACCCTGTACCTCTTGCTGGTGCTGGTTCGTGAAAGATAGTTGTGATCCTACCACCCATGGTGTAAGATATTTGTGATCCTAGAACAAAAGGTGTAACATATTTGTCATATTCCCACCCATGGTGTAAGATAGTTTTGATTCTACTACCCATGGTGTAAGATACTTGTGATCTTCCCACCTATGGTGTAGGATAGTTGTGATCCTACCGCCAACAGTGTAGAATAATTTTGATCCTACCACCCATGGTGTAAGATAGTTGTGATCCTACCACCCATTGCATAAAATTGTTGTGATCTAACCCATGGTGTAAGATAGCTGTGATCCTACCACCCATGGTGTAAGATAGTTGTGATCCTACCACCCATGGTATAAGATTGTTGTGATCTCACCCATGGTGTAAGATAGTTGTGAACCTACCACCCATTGTATAAGATTGTTGTGATCTCACCCATGGTGTAAGATAGTTGTGATCCTACCAACCATAGTGCAAAATAATTTTGATCCTACCACGCATGGTGTAAGATAGCTGTGATCCTACCACCCATGGTGTAAGATAGTTGTGATCCTACCACCCATAGTGTAAAATAGTTTTGATCCTGCCACCCATGGTGTAAGATAGTTGTGATCCTACCACCCATGGTGTAAGATTGTTTAGATCCTACCACCAATGGTGTAAGATTGTTGTGATCCTACCACCCATTGTTTAAGATAGTTGTGATCCTACCACCCATGGTGTAAGATAGTCGTGATCCTACCACCCATGGTGTAAGATAGTTGTGATCCTACCACCCATGGTATAAGATAGTTTTGATCCTACCGCCCATGTTGTTAGATAGTTGTGATACTACCTCCCATGGTGTAAGATTGTTTTGATCCTACCACCCATGGTGATAGTTGTGCTCCTACCACCCATGGTGATAGTTGTGATCCTACCACCCATGGTGTAAGATAGTTGTGATTCTACCACCCATGGTGTAAGGTCGTTGTGATCTTACCACCCATGGTGTAAGATAGTTGTGATCTTCCCACCCATTGTGTAAGATCGTTTTGATCCTACCACCTATGGTGTAAGATAGTTGTGATCCTACCACCCATGCTGTAAGATAGTTGTGATCCTACCACCCATGGTGATAGATAGTTGGGATCCCCCCTCCCATGGTGTAAGATTGTTGCGATCTTACCACCCATGGTGTAAGATAGTTGTGATCCTACCACCAATGGTGTAAGATAGTTGTGATCTTATCACCCATGGTGTAAGATAGTTGTGATCCTACCACCCATGGTATAAGATTGTTATGATCCTACCACCCATGGTGTAACACAGTTTTGGTCCTACCACCCATGGTGAAAGATAGTTGTGATCCTACCACCCATGGTGTAACATAGTTGTGATCCTACCACACATGGTGCCAGTAAGTTGTGATCCTACATCCCATGGTGTAAAATAGTTGTGACCCTACCACCCATGGTGTATGATAGTTGTGATCTTCCCTCCCATGTTGTAAGATAGTTGTGATCTTACCACCAATGGTGTAAGATAGTTGTAATCCTACCACCCATGGTGTAACATAGTTTTGATCCTACCACCCATGGTTATGATAGTTGTGATCCTACCACCCATGGTGTAACACAGATGTGATCCTACCACCGATGGTGTAACATAGTTGTGATCCCACCACCAATGGTGTAAGATAGTTTTGATCGTACCTCCCATGGTGTAAGATAGTTGTGATCCTACCACCCATGGTGTAACATAGTTGTGATCCTACCACCAATGGTGTAAGACAGTTTTGATCGTCCCACCCATGGTGTAAGATAGTTGTGATCCTACCACCCATGGTGTAACATACTTGTGATCCTACCACCAATGGTGTAAGACAGTTTTGATCCTACCACGCATGGTGTAAGATATTTGTGATATTCCCACCCATGGTGTAGGATAGTTGTGATCCTACAATCCATGGTGTAAGATAGTTGTAATGCTACCACCCATGGTGTAAGATAGTTGTGATTCTACCACCCATGGTGTAAGATAGTTGTGATCCTACCAACCATGGTGTAAGATAGTTGTGATCCCACCACCCATGGTGCAAGATAGTTGTGATTCTACCACCTATGGTGTAAGATAGTTGTGATCCTACCACCCATTGTGTTAGATAGTTGTGATCCTACCACCCACGGCTTAAGATAGTTGTGATTCTACCACCCATGGTGTAAGATAGTTGTGATCTTTCCACCCATGGTGTAAGATAGTTCCGATCCTACCACCCCTTGGAGTTCCCAGTCAATGGCCCCACTAACCCTGGGCCCCTTCTTGTTACCGCTCCCAGATCTGACCTCGCCTCGTCTTTTCACCATTCTTTGGACACTCCTAAGACCCTGTACCTCTTGCTGGTGCTGGTTTGTGAAAGATAGTTGTGATCCCACCACCCATGGTGTAAGATATTTGTGATCCTAGAACCAAAGGTGTAAGATATTTGTGATCCTCCCACCCATGGTTAAAGATAGTTTTGATTCTACTACCCATTGTGTAAGATACTTGTGATCTTCCCACCCATGGTGTAGGATAGTTGTGATCCTACCGCCAATGGTGTAAAATAATTTTGATCCTACAACCCATGGTGTAAGATAGTTGTGATCCTACCACTCATTGTATAAGATTGTTGTGATCTCACCCATGGTGTAAGATAGTTTTGATCCTACCACCCATAGTGTAAAATAATTTTGATCCTACCACGCATGGTGTAAGATAGCTGTGATCCTACCACCCATGGTGTAAGATAGTTGTGATCCTACCACCCATAGTGTAAAATAGTTTTGATCCTGCCACCCATTGTGTAAGATAGTTGTGATCCTACCACCCATGGTGTAAGATTGTTGTGATCCTACCACCAATGGTGTAAGATTGTTGTGATCCTACCACCCATGGTGTAAGATAGTTGTGATCCTACCACCCATGGTGTAAGATAGTCGTGATCCTACCACCCATGGTGTAAGATAGTTGTGATCCTACCACCCATGGTATAAGATAGTTTTGATCCTACCACCCATGGTGTTAGATAGTTGTGATACTACCTCCCATGGTGTAAGACTGTTGTGATCCTACCACTTATGGTGTAAGATTGTTTTGATCCTACCACCCATGGGGTAAGATAGTTGTTATCCTACCACCCATGGTATAAAATAGTTGTGCTCCTACCACCCATGGTGATAGTTGTGATCCTACATCCCATGGTGTAAGATTGTTGCGATCCTACCACCCATGGTGTAAGATTGTTTTGATCCTACCACCTATCGTGTAAGATAGTTGTGATCCTACCACCCATGGTGTAAGATAGTTGTGATGCTACCACCCATAGTGTAAGATAGTTTTGATGCTACCACCTATGGTGTAAGATAGTTGTGATCCTACCACCTATGGTGTAAGATAGTTGTGATCCTACCACCCATGGTGTAACATAGTTTTGGTCCTACCACCCATGGTGTAAAATAGTTGTGATCCTACCACCAAATGTGTAAGATAGTTGTGATCCTACCACCCATGGTGTAACATAGTTGTGATCCTACCACCCATGGTGTATGATAGTTGTGATCCTACCGCCCATGGTGTAACATAGTTGTGATCCTACCACCCATGGTGTAAAATAATTGTGATCCTACCACCAATTGTGTAAGATAGTTGTGATCCTACCACCCATGGTGTAACATAGTTGTGATCCTACCACCCATGGTGTATGATAGTTGTGATCCTACCGCCCATGGTGTAACATAGTTGTGGTCTTACCACCCATGGTGTAAACTAATTGTGATCCTCCCACCAATGGTGTAAGATAGTTGTGATCCTACCACCAATGGTTTAAGATAGTTGTGATCCTACCACCCATGGTGTAACGTAGTTGTAATCCTACCACGCACGGTGTAACATGGTTGTGATCTTACCACCCATGGTGTAACAGTTGTGATCCTACCACCAATGGTGTAAGATAGTTGTGATTCTACCACCCATGGTGTAAGATAGTTGTGATCTTTCCACCCATGGTGTAAGATAGTTGCGATCCTACCACCCCTTGGAGTTCCCAGTCAATGGCCCCACTAACCCTGGGCCCCTTCTTGTTACCGCTCCCAGATCTGACCTCGCCTCGTCTTTTCACCATTCTTTGGACACTCCTAAGACCCTGTACCTCTTGCTGGTGCTGGTTCGTGAAAGATAGTTGTGATCCCACCACCCATGGTGTAAGATATTTGTGATCCTAGAACCAAAGGTGTAAGATATTTGTGATCTTCCCACCCATGGTTTAAGATAGTTTTGATTCTACTACCCATGGTGTAAGATACTTGTGATCTTCCCACCCATGGTGTAGGATAGTTGTGATCCTACCGCCAATGGTGTAAAATAATTTTGATCCTACAACCCATGGTGTAAGATAGTTGTGATCCTACCACTCATTGTATAAGATTGTTGTGATCTCACCCATGGTGTAAGATAGTTTTGATCCTACCACCCATAGTGTAAAATAATTTTGATCCTACCACGCATGGTGTAAGATAGCTGTGATCCTACCACCCATGGTGTAAGATAGTTGTGATCCTACCACCCATAGTGTAAAATAGTTTTGATCCTGCCACCCATTGTGTAAGATAGTTGTGATCCTACCACCCATGGTGTAAGATTGTTGTGATCCTACCACCAATGGTGTAAGATTGTTGTGATCCTACCACCCATGGTGTAAGATAGTTGTGATCCTACCACCCATGGTGTAAGATAGTCGTGATCCTACCACCCATGGTGTAAGATAGTTGTGATCCTACCACCCATGGTATAAGATAGTTTTGATCCTACCACCCATGGTGTTAGATAGTTGTGATACTACCTCCCATGGTGTAAGACTGTTGTGATCCTACCACTTATGGTGTAAGATTGTTTTGATCCTACCACCCATGGGGTAAGATAGTTGTTATCCTACCACCCATGGTATAAAATAGTTGTGCTCCTACCACCCATGGTGATAGTTGTGATCCTACATCCCATGGTGTAAGATTGTTGCGATCCTACCACCCATGGTGTAAGATTGTTTTGATCCTACCACCTATCGTGTAAGATAGTTGTGATCCTACCACCCATGGTGTAAGATAGTTGTGATGCTACCACCCATAGTGTAAGATAGTTTTGATGCTACCACCCATGGTGTAAGATAGTTGTGATCCTACCACCTATGGTGTAAGATAGTTGTGATCCTACCACCCATGGTGTAACATAGTTTTGGTCCTACCACCCATGGTGTAAAATAGTTGTGATCCTACCACCAAATGTGTAAGATAGTTGTGATCCTACCACCCATGGTGTAACATAGTTGTGATCCTACCACCCATGGTGTATGATAGTTGTGATCCTACCGCCCATGGTGTAACATAGTTGTGATCCTACCACCCATGGTGTAAAATAATTGTGATCCTACCACCAATTGTGTAAGATAGTTGTGATCCTACCACCAATGGTGTAACATAGTTGTGATCCTACCACCCATGGTGTATGATAGTTGTGATCCTACCGCCCATGGTGTAACATAGTTGTGGTCCTACCACCCATGGTGTAAAATAATTGTGATCCTCCCACCAATGGTGTAAGATAGTTGTGATCCTACCACCAATGGTTTAAGATAGTTGTGATCCTACCACCCATGGTGTAACGTAGTTGTGATCCTACCACGCACGGTGTAACATGGTTGTGATCTTACCACCCATGGTGTAACAGTTGTGATCCTACCACCAATGGTGTAAGATAGTTGTGATCCTACCACCCATGGTGTAGGATAGTTGTGATCCTACCTTCCATTGAGTAAGGTTGTTGTGATCCAACCACTTGTGGTGTAAGGTAGTTGTGATCCTACCACCCATTGTGTAATATAATTGTGATCCTACCACCCATGGTGTAAGATAGTTGTGATCTTCCCACGCGTGGTGTAAGATAGTTGTGATCCTACCACCCATGGTGTAAGATAGTTGTGATCCTACCACCCATTGTGTAAGATAGTTGTGATTCTACCACCCATGGTGTAAGATAGTTGTGATCCTACCACCCATGGTGTAAGATAGTTGTGATTCTACCACCCATGGTGCAAGATAGTTGGGATCTTCCCATCCATGGTGTAAGATAGTTGCGATCCTACCGCCCAAAGGAGTTCCCAATCCATGACCCCTCTACCCCCGGTCCCTTCTTGTTATCGCACCCCGATCTGACCTTGCCTCGTCTTTTGACCCCTCTTTGGACACTCCTAAGATCCCTGTACCTCTTGCTGGTGCTGTTTCGAGAAAGATAGTTGTGATCCTACCACCCATGGTGTAAGGTATTTGTGATCCTACAACGAAAGGTTTAAGATATTTGTGATCTTTCCCCCCATGGTGTAAGATAGTTTTGATTCTACTACCCATGGTTTAAGATACTTGTGATCTTCCCACAGATCGTGTAGGATAGTTGTGATCCTACCGCCCATGGTGTAAAATAATTTTGATCCTACCACCCATGGTACAAGATTGTTGTGATCTCACCCATGGTGTAAGATAGTTGTGATCCAACCACCCATAGTGTAAAATTATTTTGATCCTACCACCCATGGTGTAAGATATTTGTGATCCTACCATCCATGGTGTAAGATAGTTGTAATCCTACCTGGAGTTTACCTGGAGAGAGTTCCGGGGGTCAACGCCCCCGCGGCCCGGTCTGTGACCAGGCCTCCTTAGGTCAGTGTCCCAGGATGCGACCCACACCAGTCGACTAACACCCAGGTACCCATTTTACTGATGGGGAACATAGACAACAGGTGGAAAGAAACACGTCCAATGTTTCTACTCTGGCTGGGAATCGAACCCAGGCCCTCATCGTGTGAAGCGAGAGCGTTAACCACCAGGCCACCAGAGCCCCTATACACCCATACACGCCCCTACCACCCATACTGTAAAATAGTTTTGATCCTGCCACCCATGGTGTAAGATAGTTGTGATCCTACCACCCATGGTGTAAGATTGTTGTGATCCTACCACCCATGGTGTAAGATTGTTGTGATCCTACCACCCATGGTGTAAGATTGTTGTGATCCTACCACCCATGGTGTAAGATTGTTGTGATCCTACCACCCATGGTGTAAGATAGTTGTGATCCTACCACCCATGGTGTAAGATAGTTGTGATCCTGCCACCCATGGTGTAAGATAGTTGTGATCCTGCCACCCATGGTGTAAGATAGTTGTGATCCTACCACCCATGGTGTAAGATTGTTGTGATCCTACCACCCATGGTGTAAGATTGTTGTGATCCTACCACCCATGGTGTAAGATAATTGTGATCCTACCACCCATGGTGTAAGATAGTTGTGATCCTACCACCCATGGTGTAAGATAGTTGATCGTACCACCCATAGTGTAACATAGGTGTGATCTTACCAGCCATGGTGTATCATAGTTGTGATCCTACCACCCATGGTGTAAGATAGTTGTGATCTTCCCACCCATTGTGTAAGATAGTTTTGATCCTACCACCCATGGTGTTAGATAGTTGTGGTCCTACCTCCCATGGTGTAAGATTGTTTTGATCGTACCACCCATGGTGTAAGATTGTTTTGATCCTACCACCCATGCTGTATGATAGTTGTGATCCTACCACCCATGGTGATAGATAGTTGTGATCCTACCTCCCATGGTGTAAGATTGTTGTGATCCTACCACCCATGGTGTAAGATAGTATGTGAAATATCTGGTGTTGAATCTACACTTCTTGCAAAGTATTTTGCAGTTTTCACAGCTGCTATGATGTTATTGAGGACCTTCTTAGTCATCAGTTCAATAAATTCATTGCATATAGTAGATGACATGTAAGACACAGTGCCTCTTCCTGCATTCCCAAGGCGTGACACATGATTTGCTAAGACTGGATCGAATTGTGCTAACAGTTCTATGATCCTTAGGAAATTGCCATTGTTTTCCGAACCAAAAACCTCATTTTCTCCACGGAAAGCAAGTCCTCTTAGAGCTAAGAATTTTACAACAGCAACAACTCTTTCTAGAACTTTTCTCCAATAAGTGCGCTCTTTTTCAGTTTGATTTTCCAAATGAGAATCCAATAAGCCTTTTTTCTGTGCACGAAATACACTGGCTAAAACGCAGCTCCTGTGAGTGGTGCTGTTTTCATGTTCCTCGAAACGCTTGGAATTTTTCCAGTCATTGAACCCCTGTGTGAAGGTATTTTCTTTGGTAGAAAATAGCTTGCATGCTGAACAGTACACTTTTCCTGAGCTTTCAGAGTATACCATCCATGATCTTTTCACAGTTTTTGAATTTGCAAGCTTCCTATAAAACATAGATGACTTTAAACAACGACGACTTCCATCATCATAAATCCTTGCTGATTTCCTAAAGTCAATGTTCAGAGTTTGACTGAAGTTTTCTGCAATGAAAGCATTACGTAGAGAATCTGGGATTACATTTGGCCATGAGGCAGGATCTTTTAAGACAAATCCTGTGGATGAAATGTCCATTGAGACATTGAGAGGAGACACAAAAGAAGTAGATGCTGGCTGAGAAATAATGGAGGGAGGGCTTCCTGTATGATCTGACGTATCTGCAGATTCAACTGTACTGGTAACATCAGAAACTGTTTTCGTGAGCATGTCTGTGATCTTTCTGCAGATTCCTACATCTTTGTTTTTCTGTTCTTCTTCTTGAATTTTCTTCTTTCTTTTCTGTGACCCACTCGCATAAGAACGTCCAACATCACGTTCACGAGATGCCATAATGAGGATGTATCACTGTCTGCAATCATGCAAATACAAATTTTTCATTATCAATTATTATTAATTATTTAATTATTATTAATTTTTTTTCTGTCAATTGGGGGGATATGGCCCTTGTAGCCCCCTTTCCTCTGGCTGCGCATCTAAAAATTCAAAACGTTACCAGAAAGGAGTCATATACAGAACTTTTACCATAGATTAGGTTAGTGATTTGGGCTACGAATATTTTACTAATTCATCCTCCTTGATCTCCAATTTACTTAAACAGAAATCATACCGAGTCCAAGAACAATGCACAATGGTATTTATATTACCATTTTCATAACTAAACTAATCATTATGTTTTGCATGATATATGACCTACCACCATAGATAAGGACATGAGAATTAAAGAATGCAGGAACAATTTTCAGTTTCACCCAACCAACGATTTTCTGATGTGGCTTATGTGTTTCTGGGGAAATATGTAGTAAATTAATTGATGTTCTACATCACTTCCGTCACAACTTGAAAACTAAGCATTTGTGACGGAAGTGATGTAGAACATCAATCAATTGAGATCTGTTATTGAAATGATAAAGACTTAAAGACAGGACAAAGTGCTTTTAAAACCTACAAACGGAAGTCAGTTTGCGTTTTTAGGTTTTTCTTTATAGTATTTTTACCATAAATGCGTCTTTACTGGTCCATGCGTCTTTACTGGTCAAGTAACTCTATCAGGTACCTCCCTTAACATTTAGAGGCGAAAACAAACATTTATCCATACACATCAATGTCTATCAACAACACTTCAGTTAATTTGTCACAGTACAAGTCTAGATAACGTGTAATTACTACAGAAAATTGGAGAAGAATCTCCCATACTCACCCATTAGCGGGAAAACACAGCTGTTCTGATGTAAACAAAGGCGTGTTGAGTGTTGCCATCTATGGTTACGTTTATTTATCTCTATTTTATTTTATTTCATTATTTATTTTTGTTTTGATTAATTTTTAAAAATCAATTTTAATCTCCAAACACTTGAACTTTTTAGGTAGGGACCCCTTTGTACTTGTACCATGTGCGCAGTCTTGGATGAGCCCTTGAGCTCCTTGGAGCGTGGGGCCCCGAAATGCGCGGGGCCCTAGGCAAATGCCTGGTTTGCCTATGCGGTAATCCGGCCCTGCCCATGGTGTAAGATTGTTATGATCCTACCACCCATGGTGTAACACAGTTTTGGTCCTACCACCCATGGTGTAAGATAGTTGTGATCCTACCACCAATGGTGTAAGATAGTTGTGATCCTACCACCCATGGTGTAAGATAGTTATGATCCTACCACCCATGGTGTAACATAGTTGTGATCCTACCACCCATGGTGTAAAATAGTTGTGATCCTACCACCCATAGCGTATGATAGTTGTGATCTTCCCTCCCATGTTGTAAGACAGTTATGATCCTACCACCCATGGTGTAAGATAGTTGTGA
This sequence comes from Cherax quadricarinatus, assembly GCF_038502225.1. Classification (NCBI taxonomy): domain Eukaryota; kingdom Metazoa; phylum Arthropoda; class Malacostraca; order Decapoda; family Parastacidae; genus Cherax; species Cherax quadricarinatus. The sequence goes on from NC_091295.1 coordinate 47,960,589, forward strand.
TCCTACCACCTATGGTGTAAGATAGTTTTGATCCTACCACCCACGGTGTTAGACAATTGTGATCCTACCTCCCATGGTGTAAGATTGTTGTGATCCTACCACCCATGGTGTAAGATTGTTTTGATCCTACCACCCATGGTGTAAGATAGTTGTGATCCTACCACCCATGGTGAAAGATAGTTGTGATCCTACCACCCCTTGGTGATAGATAGTTGTGATCCTACCTCCCATTGTGTAAGATTGTTGTGATCCTACCACCCATGGTGTAAGATAGTTGTGATCCTACCACCCACGGTGATAGATAGTTGTGATCCTACCTCCCATTGTGTAAGATTGTTGTGATCCTACCACCCATGGTGTAAGATTGTTTTGATCCTACCTCCCATGGTGTAAAATAGTTGTGATCCGTCCACCCATGGTGCAAAATAGTTGTGATCCTACCACCCACGGTGCAAGATAGTTGTAATCCTACCACCCATTGTGTATTATAGTTGCTATCATACCACCCATGGACTAAGATAGTTGTGATCCTACCACCTATGGTGTAAGATGGTTGTGATCCTACCACCCATGGTGTAGCAGTTGTGATAATGCCACCCATGGAGTAAGATAGTTGTGATCCTACCACCAATGGTGTAAGATAGTTGTGATCCTCCCACCCATGGTGTAAGATAGTTGTGATCCTACCACCCATGGTGTAAGATTGTTATGATCCTACCACCCATGGTGTAACATAGTTTTGGTCCTACCACTCATGGTGTAAGATAGTTGTGATCCTACCACCAATGGTGTAAGATAGTTGTGATCCTACCACCCATGGTGTAAGATAGTTGTGACCCTACCACCCATGGTGTAACATAGTTGTGATCCTACCACCCATGCTGTAAGTTAGTTGTGATCCTACCACCCATGGTGTAAGTTAGTTGTGATCCTACCACCCATCGTGTAAAATAGTTGTGATTCTACCACCCATGGTGTATGATAGTTGTGATCTCTCCCATGTTGTAAGATAGTTGTGATCCTACCACCCATGGTGTATGATAGTTGTGATCTCTTCCATTTTGTAAGATAGTTGTGATCCTACCACCCATGGTGTAAGATAGTTGTAATCCTACCACCCATAGTGTAACATAGTTGTGATCCTACCACCCATGGTGTAAGATAGTTGTGATCCTACCACCCATGGTGTAAGATAGTTGTGATCTTCCCACCCATGGTGTAAGATAGCTGTAATCCTACAACCCATGGTGTAAGATAGTTGTGATCCTACCACCCATGGTGTAAGATAGTTGTAATCCGTCCACCCATGGTGCAAGATAGTTGTGATCCTACCACCCATGGTGTAAGATAGTTTTGATCCTACCACCCATGGTGTAAGATAGTTGTGATCCTACCACCCATGTTGTAAGATAGTTGTGATCCTACCACCCATGGTGTAAGATAGTTGGTCGTACCACCCATGGTGTAACATAATTGTGATCCTACCACCCATGGTGTAAGATAGTTGTGATCCTAAAACCCATGGTGTAAGATAGTTGTGATCCGTCCACCCATGGTGCAAGATAGTTGTGATCCTACCACCCATGGTGTAAGATAGTTTTGATCCTACCACCCATTGTGTAACATAGTTGTGGTCCTACCACCCGTGGTGTAAGATAGTTGTGATCCTACAACCCATGGTGTAAGATAGTTGTGATCTTCCCACCCATGGTGTAAGATAGTTGTGATCCTACCACCCATGTTGTAAGATAGTTGTGATTTTGCCACCCATGGCGTAAGATAGTTGATCGTACCACCCATGGTGTAAGATAGTTGTGATCCTACCACCCATGGTGTAACATAGTTGTGATTCTACCACCCATGGTGTAAGATACTTGTGATCTTACCACCCATGGTGTAAGATAGTTGTGATCCTACCACCCCAGGTGTAAGATAATTGTGATCTTCCCACCCATGGTTTAAGATAGTTTTGATCCTACCACCCATGGTGTAAGATAGTTGATTGTATCACCCATGGTGCAACTTAGTTGTGATCCTACCACCCATGGTGTAAGATAGTTGTGATCCTACCACCAATGGTGTGTGATAGTTTTGATCCTACCACCCATGGTGTATGATAGTTGTGATCCTACCACCCATGGTGTATGATAGTTGTGATCCTACCACCCATGGTGTATGATAGTTGTGTTCCTACCACCTATGGTGTAAGATAATTGTGATTCTGCCACCCATGGTGTATGATAGTTGTGATCCTACCACCCATGGTGTAAGATAATTGTGATCCTACCTCCCATGGTGTATGATAGTTGTGATCCACCACCCATGGTGTATGATAGTTGTGGTCCTCCCACCCATGGTGTAAGATAGTTGTGATCCTACCACCCATTGTGTAAGATAGTTGTGATCCTACCACCCATGGTGTAAGATAGTTGTGATCCTACCACCCATGGTGTATGATAGTTGTGATCCTACCACCCATGGTGTAAAATAATTGTGATCCTACCTCCCATGGTGTATGATAGTTGTGATCCTACCACCCATGGTGTAAGATAGTTGTGATTCTGCCACCCATGGTGTAAGATAGTTGTGATCCTACCACCCAGCGGTGTGGAAGGATTGTGACCTGCCTGCCAGAACGCCTGCGTACACTGCCGAGGATCCAAACCTATCGCAATTGAATCTTAACTAAGCAAATTTGCATGTGCAGACTCCTCCAGACGCCAGACCCCGACGCTCTACCGAGCATTACCTTGACATTTTTCCCCTCAGCTGTGAACTGCTGCAGCAGCTCCAGCCATACAGTTTCCTATGAAACTTTTCACTTATTCTTCCCTCAGCTGTGAACTGCTGCAGCAGCACTAGCCGTACAGTTTACTCAGCTGTGAACTGGTGCAATAGAGCCAACCATAGGGTTTACTCAGCTGTGATCTGATGCAGTAGAGTCAACCATACAGTTTACTCAGATGTCAACTGGTGCAGTAGAGTCAACCATACAGTTTACTCAGCTGTCAATTGGTGCAGTAGAGCCAACCATACAGTTTACTCAGCTGTCAATTGGTGCAGTAGAGCCAACCATACAGTTTACTCAGCTGTCAATTGGTGCAGTAGAGTCAACCATACAGTTTACTCAGCTGTCAATTGGTGCAGTAGAGTCAACCATACAGTTTACTCAGCTGTCAATTGGTGCAGTAGAGCCAACCATACAGTTTACTCAGCTGTCAATTGGTGCAGTAGAGCCAACCATACAGTTTACTCAGCTGTCAAGTGGTACAGAAGAGACAACTGTAGTTAACCACAAGAAACAGCTCACCAAGTTGATAAAAAGACATAGTGTAAGCGTTTACTATAACGTTTCGCTCAAGGGTTTCGAACCTTACCCGCGGCCTACCGGAAACGTTCATAAGGCTTTACCTTGAGTGAAGCAGATTTATGCATCTTCATCTTAAGATATGGGTATGACGTCACACGTAAGCCGTAGAACTAGTTTCAAATTCGGGTCATTAGGAGAAGAGACTGATTGATCTTAAGAAATGTACAACCAGAGGGAGTCACCTAATGGCTGCCCGTCTTGTGGTATTAAAACCCAGGAACAAAAAAGACCTGTTATCCTGGGTGTAAAGGGAAGCAAGGAGCAGCTGAATGTCTTTGAATTATATTTTTCTTCACCAAGTGCGATTAAAAGTATATACAAGTATGCACACTATATACAGTTGGAAATATATGTGTACAACATGGTAAATCAAGAGGCAAAAGCACAGCCTGGAGACAGAATGGACAACCGTGTTCAACCAGCTCTAGAATGGAAATGACAAGGGCGGAAATGTGAGTGGTGACCACGCCACCTCCACAATTACCAGATCCATCTTCTCATTGGCTGAACCTGGATACTGATCTGACGATGGGGCTCCATCGTCCGATCGTTAGCACCCGGTTCGCTGGTTGGGGAGGTAGCTTTTAATGAGGATGTGTACATGCGCCGAATAAAAGTTACATACTCTTTGCATGCCATATGTGCTATAAAAGCCAGGAGAGGTTAAAAAAAAAAAAAGATTCCCCAAACATAAAACTCCATGATTTAAGAAAAATACTAAGGATGACTTCTTTGCAATAGTTTGCTAGTAATCTAGTTTATCTAGTAATGTATTATTTCTCAGTCTTCCTGGTACTGTATTCATTTCCATTCTTGCAAACAATGTTTTTTTTTTTTTCAAAAATATATGTAAACTACTAGACACTTTAAATATTCTAAATTTACTTGCAATAGATGAAACGTAAATTGAAGATTTATATTGAGATATGTTGCAGCTAACATTTGTTAGGCCTAGTTTCTAGGCCTTTTTGTGCACGAATATGCTCTTGCGCTACCGTAATCAGGATGGATAGTGAATCTGATGGTCTTATCAATCCATAGATGGATATGATGGTCTTATCAATCCATAGATGGATATGGTGGTCTTATCAATCCATAGATGGATATGATGGTCTTATCAATGTATAGGATGGATATGATGGTCTTATCAATCCATAGGATGGATATGATGGTCTTATCAATCCATAGGATGGATATGGTGGTCTTATCAATCCATAGATGGATATGATGGTCTTATCAATCCATAGGATGGATATGATGGTCTTATCAATCCATAGGATGGATATGATGGTCTTATCAATCCATAGGATGGATATGATGGTCTTATCAATCCATAGGATGGATATGATGGTCTTATCAATCCATAGATGGATATGATGGTCTTATCAATCCATAGGATGGATATGATGGTCTTATCAATCCATAGGATGGATATGATGGTCTTATCAATCCATAGATGGATATGATGGTCTTATCAATGTATAGGATGGATATGATGGTCTTATTAATCCATAGGATGGATATGATGGTCTTATCAATCCATAGGATGGATATGATGGTCTTATCAATCCATAGATGGATATGGTGGTCTTATCAATGTATAGGATGGATATGATGGTCTTATCAATCCATAGGATGGATATGATGGTCTTATTAATCCATAGGATGGATATGATGATCTTATTAATCCATAGGATGGATATGATGGTCTTATTAATCCATAGGATGGATATGATGATCCTATCAATCCATAGGATGGATATGATGGTCCTATCAATCCATAGGATGGATATGATGGTCCTATCAATCCATAGGATGGATATGATGGTCCTATCAATCCATAGGATGGATATGATGGTTCTATCAATTAATAGGATGGATATGGGGTGAATAATAAACTAATTTACCAGATAGAATGTTCATGGGATGTATGTTATTGATCCAGACTAGAAAATTGTCTATTTCTGAAAATGAAAGCCTTCGTCACATGCGGGAGGAGGAACACGTCACCTGGGAATGTCTAACAAGAATTCTCTTACCAATATTTTTCCTTTTAACATTTCTTGCCGTCATCTTTGTTTACCACTGAATTAACTGTTCTGCACTGCATCCTATTAATTACTTCTGTTTTCATTTGGAGGCGCAGCTAACGAGTTCATGTGTTCACTCCCAGCGTTTGTTTACATCCACTCCACCAATGAATATTCCTTACCCTCAGTCAGTCTCTTCTGAATTTACGTGTTAGAGGGTATGTCTTAGTATATTCTTCTCTCTCAGTGGGTGAGTCTCCTTCCTAGCAGTACGACAGCCAACTTTCAGTGGGTGAGTCTCCTTCCTAGCAGTACGACAGCCAACTTTCAGTGGGCGAGTCTCCTTCCTAGCAGTACGACAGCCAACTTTCAGTGGGCGAGTCTCCTTCCTAGCAGTACGACAGCCAACTTTCAGTGGGCGAGTCTCCTTCCTAGCAGTACGACAGCCACCCGCCCACTACCATGACACCCGCCCACTGCACCACCAGCCATCACATAAGCCACACTAGTTTCCCAGCAGACCTCTGGCAGGATGATACAGTGGCAGCAGACTGAGACGCTATGGTGTTAATGTTGATAAGAGAGTGGTATATCAGGTCCCAATACCTCCACGACTGCCTCCTCCACCACCGTCTCCTCCTCCTCCTCCGCCTCCACTATACCCACTTCACCTCTACTGACCTTACATTAATCTTCTTATTACTCGCATCACCCATGTTATCACTCACATTTATGATAAAATTACCTTTATATATTCCTGCCTGACTCCGCATATTCCCTTATTTCTGTTATCCTTCTTATCCTGTTCCATCTCTCCCACCCCTCTCCCCATGCTTCTCAATTCTAATTTTTTTTTATTCATCTCCCAATCTGTCTCACCTACAGTCTGTAGTTCCCAATTTTAGTTCTCATTTTTTTCCTCAACTCTTTGCATCTGGAGACTGAGAAACAGGCTTCCAGATGAATGTTATTTCCTATCTTAGTTTTCTCAATATTTTCTCACCGTTTCCAGCTGGTTTTAATTTTAGTGGAAAAGGGTAAGTTAGATACGCCTGACACATGGTAGATACGCCAGACACATGGTAAATACGCCTGACACATGGTAGATATGCCAGACACATGGTAGATACGCCAGACACATGGTAGATATGCCAGACACATGGTAGATACGCCAGACACATGGTAGATATGCCAGACACATGGTAAATACGCCTGACACATGGTAGATACGCCAGACACATGGTAAATACGCCTGACACATGGTAGATATGCCAGACACATGGTAGATACGCCAGACACATGGTAGATATGCCAGACACATGGTAGATACGCCAGACACATGGTAGATATGCCAGACACATGGTAGATACGCCAGATGCATGGTAGATACGCCAGACACATGGTAGATACGCCAGACACATGGTAAATACGCCTGACACATGGTAGATATGCCAGACACATGGTAGATACGCCAGACACATGGTAGATACGCCAGACACATGGTAGATATGCCAGACACATGGTAGATATGCCAGACACATGGTAGATATCCCAGACACATGGTAGATACGCCAGACACATGGTATATACACCAGTCACATGGTAGATACGCCAGACACATGGTAGATACGCCAGACACATGGTAAATACGCCTGACACATGGTAGATATGCCAGACACATGGTAGATACGCCAGACACATGGTAGATACGCCAGACACATGGTAGATATGCCAGAAACAAGGTAGATATTCCAGACACATGGTAGATACACCAGTCACATGGTAGATACGCCAGACACATGGTAGATACGCCAGACACATGGTAGATATGCCAGACACATGGTAGATATGCCAGACACATGGTAGATATCCCAGACACATGGTAGATACGCCAGACACATGGTATATACACCAGTCACATGGTAGATACGCCAGACACATGGTAGATACGCCAGACACATGGTAGATACGCCAGACACATGGTAGATATGCCAGACACATGGTAGATATGCCAGACACATGGTAGATATGCCAGACACATGGTAGATATGCCAGACACATGGTAGATATGCCAGACACATGGTAGATACACCAGTCACATGGTAGATACGCCAGACACATGGTAGATACGCCAGACACATGGTAGATATGCCAGACAAATGGTAGATATGCCAGACACATGGTAGATATCCCAGACACATGGTAGATATCCCAGACACATGGTAGATACGCCAGACACATGGTATATACACCAGTCACAAGGTAGATACGCCAGACACATGGTAGATACGCCAGACACATGGTAGATACGCCAGACACATGGTAGATATGCCAGACACATGGCAGATACACCAGTCACATGGTAGATACGCCAGACACATGGTAGATACGCCAGACACATGGTAGATATGCCAGACAAATGGTAGATATGCCAAACACATGGTAGATATGCCAGACACATGGTAGATATGCCAGACACATTGTAGATATGCCAGACACATGGTAGATATGCCAGACACATGGTAGATATGCCAGACACATGGTAGATATGCCAGACACATGGTAGATATGCCAGACACATGGTAGATACGCAGAGCACACGGTAGATACGCAGAACACACGCCAGATGCACAGAACACACGGTAGATACACAGAACACACGGCAGGTACGCAGAACACACGGTAGATACGCAGAACACACGCCAGATGCACAGAACACACGGTAGATACACAGAACACACGGCAGGTACGCAGAACACACGGTAGATACGCAGAACACACGGTAGATACACAACACACGGCAGATACGCAGAACACACGGTAGATACGCAGAACACACGGCAGATACGCAGAACACACGGTAGATTCGCAGAACAACACACGGTAGATGCGCAGAACACACGGTAGATACGCAGAACGCAGGCAGATACACAGAACACACGGCAGATACGCAGAACACACGGTAGATACGCAGAACACACGGTAGATACGCAGAACACACGACAGATACGCAGAGAACGCGGTAGATACGCAGAACACACGGCAGATACAGAACACACGGTAGATACGCAGAACACATAGTAGATACGCAAAACACACGGTAGATACGCAGAACACACGGCAGATACGCAGAACACACGGCAGATACACAACACACGGCAGATACGCAGAACACATAGTAGATACGCAAAACACACGGTAGAT
>NC_091295.1:47971692-47979192 GCF_038502225.1 Cherax quadricarinatus
TAATAATAATAATAATAATAATAATAATAATAATAATAATCAAACAAATAATAATAATAATAATAATAATAATAATAATAATAATAATCAAATAAAAAATATGTAATAATAATTGTAATTTTAATATATTTTCAAAATATTAATAATTTAAATATATTGTAACAATAATTTAAAAAGTTTTAATAATTTTAATACTTATACTAAATTGAAAAATAATTTTCAGCTAATTTCCACAACTTTTCGCTCACAGGTGATGTTTCTCCCCAAGTGAGCGAAACGCTGGTCACATTACAGCTCTGTGTTATTATCCTGCCTTCTAAATTCCAAAGTAATTTTATAGCAATTATGTATTTTGTAACCAAAAGAAAAATTATACCATCCAATCAGGAGTCTGGGTATTAACCAGTCAGAATGATTAGCATCAACAATCAGAAAGACCCAATCAGAAAGCTGGGTATTACCCAATCAGAAAGCTGAGTATTAACCAGTCAGAATGATTAGCATTAACCAATCAGAAAGCTGGGTATTACCCAGTCAGAAGACTTAGCATTAACCCATCAGAAGGCTTAACATTAACCCTCAGAAGGCTTAACATTAACCACTCAGAAGGCTTAACATTAACCAATCAGAAGGCTTAACATTAACCACTCAGAAGGCTTAACATTAACCCTCAGAAGGCTTAACATTAACCACTCAGAAGGCTTAACATTAACCACTCAGAAGGCTTAACATTAACCAATCAGAAGGCTTAACATTAACCACTCAGAAGGCTTAACATTAACCACTCAGAAGGCTTAACATTAACCAATCAGAAGGCTTAACATTAACCAATCAGAAGGCTTAACATTAACTACTCAGAAGGCTTAACATTAACCAATCAGAAGGCTTAACATTAACCACTCAGAAGGCTTAACATTAACCACTCAGAAGGCTTAACATTAACCAATCAGAAGGCTTAACATTAACCAATCAGAAGGCTTAACATTAACCACTCAGAAGGCTTAACATTAACCAATCAGAAGGCTTAACATTAACCACTCAGAAGGCTTAACATTAACCACTCAGAAGGCTTAACATTAACCACTCAGAAGGCTTAACATTAACCACTCAGAAGGCTTAACATTAACCACTCAGAAGGCTTAACATTAACGTTGCTATTAACTAGCAAACAACTCTCATGGTGTTTGGATTTTTAGAAGAATAAATTATTGTTTAAAGTGTCAAAGCAGACATGTTTGTGTCCCAGAGTTGTGATTGTGTACCAGGCTTGTCTTTGTAACCCAGGGTTGTGATTGTGTACCAGGCTTGTCGTTGTAACCCAGGGTTGTGACTGTGTACCAGGCTTGTCTTTGTAACCCAGGGTTGTGATTGTGTACCAGGCTTGTCTTTGTAACCCAGGGTTGTGATTGTGTACCAGGCTTGTCTTTGTAACCCAGGGTTGTGATTGTGTACCAGGCTTGTCTTTGTAACCCAGGGTTGTGATTGTGTACCAGGCTTGTCTTTGTAACCCAGGGTTGTGATTGTGTACCAGGCTTGTCTTTGTAACCCAGGGTTGTGATTGTGTACCAGGCTTGTCTTTGTAACCCAGGGTTGTGATTGTGTACCAGGCTTGTCTTTGTAACCCAGGGTTGTGATTGTGTACCAGGCTTGTCTTTGTAACCCAGGGTTGTGATTGTGTACCAGGCTTGTCTTTGTAACCCAGGGTTGTGATTGTGTACCAGGCTTGTCTTTGTAACCCAGGGTTGTGACTGTGTACCAGGCTTGTCTTTGTAACCCAGGGTTGTGATTGTGTACCAGGCTTGTCTTTGTAACCCAGGGTTGTGATTGTGTACCAGGCTTGTCTTTGTAACCCAGGGTTGTGATTGTGTACCAGGCTTGTCTTTGTAACCCAGGGTTGTGATTGTGTACCAGGTTTGTCTTTGTAACCCAGGGTTGTGATTGTGTACCAGGCTTGTCTTTGTAACCCAGGGTTGTGACTGTGTACCAGGCTTGTCTTTGTAACCCAGGGTTGTGATTGTGTACCAGGTTTGTCTTTGTAACCCAGGGTTGTGATTGTGTACCAGGCTTGTCTTTGTAACCCAGAGTTGTGATTGTGTACCAGGCTTGTCTTTGTAACCCAGGGTTGTGATTGTGTTCCAAGCTTGTAATTATATCCCAGGGTTGTGACTGTAACCCAGGGTTGCGTTTGTTTGTCAGTGTTGTGTTTCTAACACAAGGTTATGTTTGTGTTCCAGGGTTGGGTTTGTGTCCCAGGGTTGTGTTTGTGTCCCAGGGTTGTGTTTGTGTTCCAGGGTTCTGTTTGTGTTCCAGGGTTGTGTTTGTGTTCCAGGGTTGTGTTTGTGTTCCAGGGTTGTGTTTGTGTTCCAGGGTTGTGTTTGTGTTCCAGGGTTGTGTTTGTGTTCCAGGGTTGTGTTTGTGTCCCAGGGTTGTGTTTGTGTTCCAGGGTTGTGTTTGTGTTCCAGGGTTGTGTTTGTGTTCCAGGGTTGTGTTTGTGTTCCAGGGTTGTGATTGTAATCCACGGTCTTGGAGAGCGTGAGAGGTCTATCTCTATATTAGAGATAGCGAGACAACCCCAACTAGGATAAAACTAGACGTTTTTCTCCATCTTGGAGAGAGAGAGAGAGCGAGATTCTCTCTCTCTCTCTCTCTCTCTCTCTCTCTCTCTCTCTCTGATAATAACGTCTCTCATGATTGAAGATGTCTGTCTGTGCCTGTCTGTCTCTCTGTCTGTCTCTCTCTCTCACTCTCTCCCGATGAAAAAGAAAGCGTGACGTCCTCGTTAGGATGAGGGAAGAGTAACAAGGCAATAAAGTCAAGAAAGAGGGGAGAGGAATAAAGGAAGGAAACAAAGAGAATGTCGATTGAAGGAAGAACAACACTAGAGTAGGACAGCAGTAAGTAGGAAGGAAGTGGCAGCAGTAAGGTGAAGATAATAGAAAGGAAGGGGAAGCAGTAAGGAGAAGTATGACAGGAGGAATAAGGGGAAAGCAGTTAAGAGAATGATGATAGAAAGGAAGGCGAGGAGTAAGGGTAAAGATGATATAAGGAAGGAGGGGGTAAGCAGTAAAGACAATGATGAAAGGAAGAATAAAACAAAGGGAAAACACGTAACATTAAGACGTGTCTCGCCAGAAGACCAATTGCCTCACGAAAAGAAATCACACAAATAGGAAGTGAAAACATAAAAAGGGAGGAGACGAGAGGTCACGACAGACTGAGGAATAAAGAGAACCACTAAAAAGGGCCAAGAAGAGAGGGGGAGGAATGGAAGGAATATGCCAAGTAACTTTACTATCGTAAGAGACCTTAAAGTGCCGGATTTACGATAGCTAGCGTCTCAGATCTGTTCGTAAGGAAGCCTAATTGTGAAATATATCGCCGGATTATGATGTTTGGCAGAGATTTTGTGACGATATTTGAGGGGTGGGGGGTTGGGATGGTGGAGGGAGTAGAGGGTAGAGCTGTTCACAGTGTGCAGGGAGGTCAAGGGGTGGTAGTGTGGGGGGATAGGCCAATGATTTCTTTTAGGGCCATTTTAATGTTTGGCTGAGATTCTGTGAAGATATTTGAGGGGTAGTGGTGCTGATGGTGGAGGAATGGGGTAGGGGAAAGAGATGGCCACAGTGTGCAGGGAGGTCACGGAGTTCGGCCAGGGTCATCTTTTTCCACATCGAAGATATTGTTTCTGCGGCAGTGTTGCTGTGAAAACTGTTACGGCTTTAATTTGCATAAGTCAGAGAGAGAAAAGTTTTATTTGAAGAAAATACTAACTGCTGGAACGAGATTCCGAACTGCTGGAACGAGATTCCGAACTGCTGGAACGAGATTTCGAACTGCTGGAACGAGATTCCGAACTGCTGGAACGAGATTCCAAACTGCTGGAACGAGATTTCGAACTGCTGGAACGAGATTCCAAACTGCTGGAGCGAGATTCCAAACTGCTGGAACGAGATCCCAAACTGCTGGAACGAGATTCCGAACTCCTGGAACGAGATTCCGAACTGCTGGAACGAGATTCCGAACTGCTGGAACGAGATTCCAAACTGCTGGAACGAGATTTCGAACTGCTGGAACGAGATTCCAAACTGCTGGAGCGAGATTCCAAACTGCTGGAACGAGATCCCAAACTGCTGGAACGAGATTCCGAACTGCTGGAACGAGATTCCGAACTGCTGGAGCGAGATTCCGAACTGCTGGAACGAGATTCCAAACTGCTGGAACGAGATTCCGAACTGCTGGAGCGAGATTCCGAACTGCTGGAACGAGATTCCAAACTGCTGGAACGAGATTCCGAACTGCTGGAACGAGATTCCGAACTGCTGGAACGAGATTCCGAACTGCTGGAACGAGATTCCGAACTGCTGGAACGAGATTCCGAACTGCTGGAACGAGATTCCGAACTGCTGGAGCGAGATTCCGAACTGCTGGAACGAGATTCCGAACTGCTGGAACGAGATTCCGAACTGCTGGAACGAGATTCCGAACTGCTGGAACGAGATTCCGAACTGCTGGAACGAGATTCCAAACTGCTGGAACGAGATTTCGAACTGCTGGAACGAGATTCCAAACTGCTGGAGCGAGATTCCGAACTGCTGGAACGAGATCCCAAACTGCTGGAACGAGATTCCGAACTGCTGGAACGAGATTCCGAACTGCTGGAGCGAGATTCCGAACTGCTGGAACGAGATTCCGAACTGCTGGAGCGAGATTTCGAACTGCTGGAACGAGATTCCGAACAACTGGAACGAGATTCCAAACTGCTGGAACGAGATTCCGAACTGCTGGAACGAGATTCCGAACTGCTGGAACGAGATTCCGAACTGCTGGAACGAGATTCCGAACTGCTGGAGCGAGATTCCGAACTGCTGGAACGAGATTCCAAACTGCTGGAACGAGATTCCGAACTGCTGGAGCGAGATTCCGAACTGCTGGAGCAAGATTCCGAACTGCTGGAACGAGATTCCAAACTGCTGGAGCGAGATTCCGAACTGCTGGAACAAGATTCCAAACTGCTGGAACGAGATTGGAAACGGCTTTTTTTATATATATCTACGATAACTGAAAAAAAAAAATACTTAGAATTTTATTTTCGACAGCCACAAGAATAGTTTGAAACAAAAGAAACTTCAACTCTCGAAAAGAAGAATCGTAAATTAGAGGAAGCTATTAGAAAGCGAGATGGCCACAAAGTTTGCTTTCTCTCTCTCTCAAGAACTTTCAAGAACAGGCTTTGAAGAACAAGCTTTGAAGAACAACCTTTGAAGAACAACCTTTGAAGAACAACCTTTGAAGAACAACCTTTGAAGAATAAGTTCTAACGAACAAGCTCTAACGAACAAGCTCTAACGAACAAGCTCTAAAGAACAAGCTTCAAAGAACAAGCTTTAAAGAACAAGCCCTGAACAACTACCACTGAAGAACAAGCTTTGAAGAACAGCCTTTGAAGAACCTACTTTTAGAAGTACAATTAAAAGCTCATTTTGAACAGAAGAAACAAACATTATTGAAATCATTCTTTGAAATATTTTTTTATTTCTTTGTAAGCTCACACCTTGAAAGAAAAAAAAAAACTTTCTTCGAAAAATCATACCTTGAAAAAAATCTTCATGGAAACCACTGAAAAAATCATACCTTGAAAAAAATCTTCATGGAAACCACTGAAAAAATCATACCTTGAAAAAAATCTTCATGGAAACCACTGAAAAAATCATACCTTGAGAAAAATATTTCAGAAAACCAATGTGGAAAAAAATACCTTGAAAATTTTTTTTCTGAAAATCACAGTGAGAAAAAATTACTTTGAAAAAAATATATAAAATGAAAAAAAAACACTTAAAATATCAAACAGAAAAAAATAACCTCCACTAAACATAGCTTATGAAATTAGACGTCACCTCAGACCCGGGTAATAAATTTTTATCTCCCCGTCATGCGCAGGTGGATGTAATTAAGGTAATTATGGTTAGGCAAATGGGGAACCTTAATGAGGTAATTCTTGATTAAAAATTGCTTATAGAAGACAATAATGGAACTAAAATTACACAGGACGCCTCCTGGGTTCCCTCTTGTAAATCATAGATTAGATAGATTACCATTTTCCAGGTCCTGTTCCTGTTGTTTACACACACATACACACACACACACACACACACACACACACACACACACACACACACACAAATACACACACACACACACAAACACACACACACACACACGAAAGAATCAAAGAGACATCCCCAGACATAATAGCACTCACAGAAACAAAACTCACCAGAATAATAACAGATTCAGTCTTTCCATCCGGATGTCAAATCTTCAGGAAAGACAGAGGGAGGAGAGGGGGAGGAGGAGTTGCACTGCTCATTAAAAACCAGTGGGGTTTTGAGAAAATGGAAGGAATGGATGGCATGGGCGAAAGGGACTACTTAGTAGGAACAATCCAGTCTGAGGGACATAAGGTGATAATTGCAGTAATGTACAACCCACCACAGAACTGCAGGAGGCCAAGAGAAGAATACGATGAGAGCAACAGAGCAATGATCAACACACTAGCCGAGGTGGCCAGGAGAGCACACATGGGGGGAGCAAAGTTACTAGTTATGGGTGATTTCAATCACAAGGAGATTGACTGGGAAAACCTGGAGCCCCATGGGGGTCCCGAAACATGGAGAGCCAAGATGATGAATGTGGTACTGGAGAACCTCATGCATCAACATGTTAGAGACACTACCAGAGAGAGAGGAGAGGATGAACAAGCAAGGTTGGACCTTGTATTCACCATGAGTAGTTCGGACATCGAGGGTATCATGTATGAAAGGCCCCTGGGAGCTAGTGATCATGTGGTTCTGTGCTTCGACTACATAGTTGAGCTCCAAGTGGAGAGAGTAGCAGGAATAGGCTGGGAAAAACCAAACTACAAAAGGGGGAACTACTCAGGCATGAGGAACTTCCTTCAAGACATTCAGTGGGAGAGGGAACTGACAGGAAAACCAGTACAAGAAATGATGGACTATGTAGCAACAAAATGCAAGGAGGCAGAGGAGAGGTTTGTTCCCAAGGGAAACAGAAATAATGGGAAGAACAGAACGAGTCCTTGGTTCACCCAAAGGTGTAGGGAGGCAAAAACTAGGTGTACTAGAGAATGGAAAAGGTACAGAAGACAGAGAACTCAGGAAAATAAAGAAATCAGCCGAAGAGCCAGAAACGAATATGCACAGATAAGAAGGGAGGCTCAGAGACAATATGAAAATGACATAGCATCAAAAGTAAAGACTGACCCGAAGCTGTTGTACAGCCACATCAGGAGGAAGTCAAGGACCAGGTAATCAGACTGAGGAAGGGTGATGGGGAATTCACAAGAAACGACCGAGAGGTATGTCAGGAGCTCAACACAAGATTTAAAGAGGTATTTACAGTGGAAACCAGTAGGACTCCAAGAAATCAGAACAGGGGGGCACACCAGCAAGTGCTGGATGAGGTACATATAACCAAGGAGGA
>NC_091295.1:47984192-48006692 GCF_038502225.1 Cherax quadricarinatus
GTAGAGTTATAATTGAAAGAATTAAGAGTAAGACGGAGAATAGGATAGCAGATGAACAAGGAGGCTTTAGGAAAGGTAGGGGGTGTGTGGACCAGGTGTTTACAGTGAAACATATAAGTGAACAGTATTTAGATAAGGCTAAAGAGGTCTTTGTGGCATTTATGGATTTGGAAAAGGCGTATGACAGGGTGGATAGGGGGGCAATGTGGCAGATGTTGCAAGTGTATGGTGTAGGAGGTAGGTTACTGAAAGCAGTGAAGAGTTTTTACGAGGATAGTGAGGCTCAAGTTAGAGTATGTAGGAAAGAGGGGAATTTTTTCCCAGTAAAAGTAGGCCTTAGACAAGGATGTGTGATGTCACCGTGGTTGTTTAATATATTTATAGATGGGGTTGTAAGAGAAGTAAATGCGAGGGTCTTGGCAAGAGGCGTGGAGTTAAAAGATAAAGAATCACACACAAAGTGGGAGTTGTCACAGCTGCTCTTTGCTGATGACACTGTGCTCTTGGGAGATTCTGAAGAGAAGTTGCAGAGATTGGTGGATGAATTTGGTAGGGTGTGCAAAAGAAGAAAATTAAAGGTGAATACAGGAAAGAGTAAGGTTATGAGGATAACAAAAAGATTAGGTGATGAAAGATTGAATATCAGATTGGAGGGAGAGAGTATGGAGGAGGTGAACGTATTCAGATATTTGGGAGTGGACGTGTCAGCGGATGGGTCTATGAAAGATGAGGTGAATCATAGAATTGATGAGGGAAAAAGAGTGAGTGGTGCACTTAGGAGTCTGTGGAGACAAAGAACTTTGTCCTTGGAGGCAAAGAGGGGAATGTATGAGAGTATAGTTTTACCAACGCTCTTATATGGGTGTGAAGCGTGGGTGATGAATGTTGCAGCGAGGAGAAGGCTGGAGGCAGTGGAGATGTCATGTCTGAGGGCAATGTGTGGTGTGAATATAATGCAGAGAATTCGTAGTTTGGAAGTTAGGAGGAGGTGCGGGATTACCAAAACTGTTGTCCAGAGGGCTGAGGAAGGGTTGTTGAGGTGGTTCGGACATGTAGAGAGAATGGAGCGAAACAGAATGACTTCAAGAGTGTATCAGTCTGTAGTGGAAGGAAGGCGGGGTAGGGGTCGGCCTAGGAAGGGTTGGAGGGAGGGGGTAAAGGAGGTTTTGTGTGCGAGGGGCTTGGACTTCCAGCAGGCATGCGTGAGCGTGTTTGATAGGAGTGAATGGAGACAAATGGTTTTTAATACTTGACGTGCTGTTGGAGTGTGAGCAAAGTAACATTTATGAAGGGATTCAGGGAAACCGGCAGGCCGGACTTGAGTCCTGGAGATGGGAAGTACAGTGCCTGCACTCTGAAGGAGGGGTGTTAATGTTGCAGTTTAAAAACTGTAGTGTAAAGCACCCTTCTGGCAAGACAGTGATGGAGTGAATGATGGTGAAAGTTTTTCTTTTTCGGGCCACCCTGCCTTGGTGGGAATCGGCCGGTGTGATAATAAAAAAAAATAATAATAAAAATATATATATATATATATATATATATATATATATATATATATATATATATATATATATATATATATATATATATATATATATATATATAAGAACAGTTATGAATGCATAATTTACAGCCTTCAAAGGTTGCTAATGATGACAGGTGAGAGACAGATGGGATATAATTACTTTCATAAAACTCAAGTGAGGCGTAGAGATTAACACAGATGTGAAGTTAATTATTATGCACTTGTGTGCACCTGAATTCAGAGTATGTGATCAAAAGATTCATTTTATTTACACGGTACAGTGACGCTGAATGAATGATGAGGGATCAGAGGTGAGGTGGGTGGTGGGTGTGAGGTGGGTGGAGGCTGTGAGGTGGATAGTGGGTGGGGGTGTGAGGCAGGGAGCAAGGACCTATCCTCTGCAATACTTACAACAACATAAGTGAAATTAAGCTTATTAGCACTGTAAATTTATATATATATATATATATATATATATATATATATATATATATATATATATATATATATATATATATGTATATATATATATATATATATATATATATATATATATATATATATATATATATATATATACATTATATATATATATATATATATATATATATATATATATATATATATATATATATATATATATATATATATATATATATATATATATATACAAACACTGATCTCTGGCTGAAGGAGATTCGAACCTACGAACCTTAGGTTCGTAGGTTCGAGTCTCCTTCAGCCAGAGATCAGTGTTTGTGTATATTTCGCCTGCTCTCGCGAATTCCTTGCATATATATATATACGTGTATATATATATATATATATATATATATATATATATATATATATATATATATATATATATATATATATATATATATATATATTTTTTTTTTATTTTTTATTATCACACCGGCCGATTCCCACCAAGGCAGGGTGGCCCGAAAAAGAAAAACTTTCACCATCATTCACTCCATCACTGTCTTGCCAGAAGGGTGCTTTACACTACAGTTTTTAAACTGCAACATTAACACCCCTCCTTCAGAGTGCAGGCACTGTACTTCCCATCTCCAGGACTCAAGTCCGGCCTGCCGGTTTCCCTGAATCCCTTCATAAATGTTACTTTGCTCACACTCCAACAGCACGTCAAGTATTAAAAACCATTTGTCTCCATTCACTCCTATCAAACACGCTCACGCATGCCTGCTGGAAGTCCAAGCCCCTCGCACACAAAACCTCCTTTACCCCCTCCCTCCAACCCTTCCTAGGCCGACCCCTACCCCGCCTTCCTTCCACTACAGACTGATACACTCTTGAAGTCATTCTGTTTCGCTCCATTCTCTCTACATGTCCGAACCACCTCAACAACCCTTCCTCAGCCCTCTGGACAACAGTTTTGGTAATCCCGCACCTCCTCCTAACTTCCAAACTACGAATTCTCTGCATTATATTCACACCACACATTGCCCTCAGACATGACATCTCCACTGCCTCCAGCCTTCTCCTCGCTGCAACATTCATCACCCACGCTTCACACCCATATAAGAGCGTTGGTAAAACTATACTCTCATACATTCCCCTCTTTGCCTCCAAGGACAAAGTTCTTTGTCTCCACAGACTCCTAAGTGCACCACTCACTCTTTTTCCCTCATCAATTCTATGATTCACCTCATCTTTCATAGACCCATCCGCTGACACGTCCACTCCCAAATATCTGAATACGTTCACCTCCTCCATACTCTCTCCCTCCAATCTGATATTCAATCTTTCATCACCTAATCTTTTTGTTATCCTCATAACCTTACTCTTTCCTGTATTCACCTTTAATTTTCTTCTTTTGCACACCCTACCAAATTCATCCACCAATCTCTGCAACTTCTCTTCAGAATCTCCCAAGAGCACAGTGTCATCAGCAAAGAGCAGCTGTGACAACTCCCACTTTGTGTGTGATTCTTTATCTTTTAACTCCACGCCTCTTGCCAAGACCCTCGCATTTACTTCTCTTACAACCCCATCTATAAATATATTAAACAACCACGGTGACATCACACATCCTTGTCTAAGGCCTACTTTTACTGGGAAAAAATTCCCCTCTTTCCTACATACTCTAACTTGAGCCTCACTATCCTCGTAAAAACTCTTCACTGCTTTCAGTAACCTACCTCCTACACCATACACTTGCAACATCTGCCACATTGCCCCCCTATCCACCCTGTCATACGCCTTTTCCAAATCCATAAATGCCACAAAGACCTCTTTAGCCTTATCTAAATACTGTTCACTTATATGTTTCACTGTAAACACCTGGTCCACACACCCCCTACCTTTCCTAAAGCCTCCTTGTTCATCTGCTATCCTATTCTCCGTCTTACTCTTAATTCTTTCAATTATAACTCTACCATACACTTTACCAGGTACACTCAACAGACTTATCCCCCTATAATTTTTGCACTCTCTTTTATCCCCTTTGCCTTTATACAAAGGAACTATGCATGCTCTCTGCCAATCCCTAGGTACCTTACCCTCTTCCATACATTTATTAAATAATTGCACCAACCACTCCAAAACTATATCCCCACCTGCTTTTAACATTTCTATCTTTATCCCATCAATCCCGGCTGCCTTACCCCCTTTCATTTTACCTACTGCCTCACGAACTTCCCCCACACTCACAACTGACTCTTCCTCACTCCTACAAGATGTTATTCCTCCTTGCCCTATACACGAAATCACAGCTTCCCTATCTTCATCAACATTTAACAATTCCTCAAAATATTCCTTCCATCTTCCCAATACCTCTAACTCTCCATTTAATAACTCTCCTCTCCTATTTTTAACTGACAAATCCATTTGTTCTCTAGGCTTTCTTAACTTGTTAATCTCACTCCAAAACTTTTTCTTATTTTCAACAAAATTTGTTGATAACATCTCACCCACTCTCTCATTTGCTCTCTTTTTACATTGCTTCACCACTCTCTTAACTTCTCTCTTTTTCTCCATATACTCTTCCCTCCTTGCATCACTTCTACTTTGTAAAAACTTCTCATAT
This sequence comes from Cherax quadricarinatus, assembly GCF_038502225.1. Taxonomy (NCBI): domain Eukaryota; kingdom Metazoa; phylum Arthropoda; class Malacostraca; order Decapoda; family Parastacidae; genus Cherax; species Cherax quadricarinatus. The sequence continues at coordinate 47,988,770 of NC_091295.1, forward strand.
GCTAACTTTTTCTCCCTTACTACTCTCTTTACATCATCATTCCACCAATCGCTCCTCTTCCCTCCTGCACCCACTTTCCTGTAACCACAAACTTCTGCTGAACACTCTAACACTACATTTTTAAACCTACCCCATACCTCTTCGACCCTATTGCCTATGCTCTCATTAGCCCATCTATCCTCCAATAGCTGTTTATATCTTACCCTAACTGCCTCCTCTTTTAGTTTATAAACCTTTACCTCTCTCTTCCCTGATGCTTCTATTCTCCTTGTATCCCATCTACCTTTTACTCTCAGTGTAGCTACAACTAGAAAGTGATCTGATATATCTGTGGCCCCTCTATAAACATGTACATCCTGAAGTCTACTCAACAGTCTTTTATCTACCAATACATAATCCAACAAACTACTGTCATTTCGCCCTACATCATATCGTGTATACTTATTTATCCTCTTTTTCTTAAAATATGTATTACCTATAACTAAACCCCTTTCTATACAAAGTTCAATCAAAGGGCTCCCATTATCATTTACACCTGGCACCCCAAACTTACCTACCACACCCTCTCTAAAAGTTTCTCCTACTTTAGCATTCAAGTCCCCTACCACAATTACTCTCTCACTTGGTTCAAAGGCTCCTATACATTCACTTAACATCTCCCAAAATCTCTCTCTCTCCTCTGCATTCCTCTCTTCTCCAGGTGCATACACGCTTATTATGACCCACTTCTCGCATCCAACCTTTACTTTAATCCACATAATTCTTGAATTTACACATTCATATTCTCTTTTCTCCTTCCATAACTGATCATTTAACATTACTGCTACCCCTTCCTTTGCTCTAACTCTCTCAGATACTCCAGATTTAATCCCATTTATTTCCCCCCACTGAAACTCTCCTACCCCCTTCAGCTTTGTTTCGCTTAGGGCCAGGACATCCAACTTCTTTTCATTCATAACATCAGCAATCATCTGTTTCTTGTCATCCGCACTACATCCACGCACATTTAAGCAACCCAGTTTTATAAAGTTTTTCTTCTTCTCTTTTTTAGTAATTGTATACAGGAGAAGGGGTTACTAGCCCATTGCTCCCGGCATTTTAGTCGCCTCATACGACACGCATGGCTTACGGAGGAAAGATTCTTTTCCACTTCCCCATGGACAATAGAAGAAATAAAAAGAACAAGAGCTATTTAGAAAAAGGAGAAAAACCTAGATGTATGTATATATATATATATGCATGTGCGTGTCTATGAAGTGTGACCAAAGTGTAAGTAGGAGTAGCAAGATATCCCTGTTATCTTAGCGTGTTTATGAGACAGAAAAAGAAACCAGCAATCCTACCATCATGCAAAACAGTTACAGGTTTTTGTTTCACAGTCATCTGGCAGGACGGTAGTACTTCCCTGGGTGGTTGCTGTCTACCACGAACGAGCGGTACTGAATCAATAACAACACTGCGACTAGCCAAGGATTCGAACCCATGTCGTTTTGGCCCACCTCATGGTGAACGAAAATCACACATGACTCTCTAATCCACAGTACCACGCAATCCTACAAGAATCACGCACCCAGCAGAGGTAGGTGTCTTACCGTGATTCGAGGACATACGGTGATGTGGGTACCTCGGAGATAATTTCATTCTACTCCCCGTTTGGTGTACTAGCCTCCTCTGCTAGTTGTTATTGATCCATTACCACTCGCTCGTGGTTACAATACTCTAAACTACTGCTTAGAAAACTTGTAATGTAAAAATAGATGATCTTAAAAAATCATTTTTATAAAAATGGAATACATACTCACACACAGAGCCAGGAGCTGTGACTCGACCCTTGCAACCACAAATAGGTGAGGACACGTACATACACCCCACACCTGGTACATACCTCATGCCTTTTTTTTTCGAATTCTATGTAAAACCTTAAATATCGAAAAGACACAAGTGAACACCAACAGAAAACTCTCTACCCAGAGGTTATCATCTAGGGTCATGGGTTCCCAAACTGTGGGTCGCGACCCCCCGAGGTGTGCGTGGCGAGAGATCATCTGATAAATTGCCCGTGCCCACTGGACTCGGACTGATAAAAATATATATATTTTTTGTTTAATATTAGCAAGACGAAAAATAACGAAAAATCGTCGAGAGAAAAAAATGAATAATGGTTATATTTGATTTCCATTTTTTAAATGCTATGCTAAATATCTACGGCTGTTTTCTAGTGTTAATTAGGTACTGATACTGTTTGCTGGGGTACTAAGCTAAGTACTGGTAGTACTTACAAAAGGGTTAAGTAGGTACTTGTTTCATTAAGGTCGCGAGACGAACATAATTTTGAATTTTGCGTCGGGAGCTGAAAAATAAATTGGGACCTCATGTGCTAGGAAGAATACTGATCGTATCTGAAGCGATGAGAATAGTCGTTGGTGAGAAGTATCAATACGACAGCTGGGATGTGAGAAATATTAACACGACAGCTGGGATGTGAGAAATATTAACACGACAGCTGGGATGTGAGAAATATTAACACGACAGCTGGGATGTGAGAAATATTAACACGACAGCTGGGATGAGAGAAATATTAACACGACAGCTGGGATGAGAGAAATATTAACACGACAGCTGGAATGTAAGAAATATTAACACTACAGCTGATTTGTGAGAGACATCAGACTGGCCAGCCCTCAGCTCGGAACTTGACGTCAACACATCTGGGGCTGAGGAAGACATCAAATTGACGTCAAATCTTAATGTCAAAGAAAGGGACACCTTATTCCAGGATGCTGTCAAGAAGCAAGTATACTCCTTCAGTTTCAGACTTCTTGTTTCATGCTTCAAAATACTCCTTCAGTTTCATACTTGTTCGGTTTCACACTAACTCCAGTACGAAGACCTTCCACACTGGCCATACGAGTCATTCCCCCATAGTCTCTACAACCACAACAAACCACCAATCACCAAATAAATCATCAATTACCACCTGCTGTGGTTGATTACCGCTACCACCATAACACCTACCTACATGTATACAACCGAGAGAAAAGCAGACAGAGGGGGAGATTAATTTGCATGCTAATTGCATTCGGGCCATTCATCAGATCTCTCTAAAATTAACATGTTTGTGTGGCTATTAGCCCATAATCTTCTCACGGTACAGCGCTCTGAGGATGCATAGGAGCTGCTGATGCTTATAGTTGGCTGATTGTAGCGGTGCTGGGAAAGAAGTGATATAGATGGTGGTAACAGTGTTGATATATTGTGGTTGGTGGTGGTGCTTGTTGCTAGTTGCTTGCCAAGAGTCGAGTAGTCTATTCACGTGAGGGACTTTAAGGACTTTACTTATTAGTTAAAAAGCTGAGAGAGAGAGAGAGAGAGAGAGAGAGAGAGAGAGAGAGAGAGAGAGAGAGAGAGAGAGAGAGAGAGAGAGAGAGAGAGAGAGAGAGAGAGAGAGAATGGTTACATGCAAATGATTCTTGTAAATGATAATGATAAACGTTATTTGCAAATCAGTGTTGGGGTTACTGGTCATTGCCGATTCCATGATTCTTCTTTTTCAGGGCGTAGCCATCGTTGACAATCTGAGCTCCATTCCAGTTCATGAAGTGGTTGTGGGATTTATAAGCCAGTGGAAGGCCTCTGTCAGATGACCAAAAGCTCCAGCGGCGGGTCATCATATGGCTAAGACCCGCGTCAGGAAACACTTGTCCTGTTTCCTGAAGAACCTTACCTAATAATAATAATAACAATGCCTGCGTAATATAGCAACTTGTCAACGGTGGGCAGCATCTCCAACAACCTCACATACGTCACGGGTACAACATACTGACAAGTGGTCAGACTGTATACGATGCCATCAGTGTCAGAAGTCCAAATGTAAACACTAGAACGTTTCAGTGAAAACGTTTCGATCCTGGGACCTCGGTCACTTCAAAATTCGACTATTTTGGAGTGAGCAAAACTCTGCCAAAGAAAATATCCTGGAGTTTGTATTCCTACATGTTAATAAGGCACAGTATCTGGTGTATGACATTCTGTTGAGGGAACGTTTCGCCCACCAAGGGACAATCAGTTTCACCCAGGGCAGGATTGTGAGGTTGGGAATCAAGTGTCCCCTGACCACTGTCCTACTTACTCTTCATCTTTATCTTTCCAAGCTGACTTGTTACTCACTTTACAATAAAGTCAACTATGTGGGAGAAACGTCGTCAATAAAGAATTCCACGCAGCTGCTTTTATATTTAACAGTAAGATGTCACGCGCCGGAGATTTCAATGCGACCAAAGGTAGTAATCTGCATCCAGCTCTCGGAGGAGCTGGAGGAGATTCATAACCTTTGATACATTGTACCAATGTACTCATGTTTGTGTTTTCTACCAATGTATTCTGTCTAATAATAAAGTTAACGTGTAGCATATATATATATATATATATATATATATATATATATATATATATATATATATATATTGGTAGTAGGTTAGTAGACAGCAACCACCCAGGGAGGTACTCCCGTCCTGCCAAGAGAGTGTAAAACGAAAGCCTGTAATTGTTTTACATGATGGTAGGATTGCTGGTATCTTTTGTCTGTCTCATAAATATGCAAGATTACAGGTACGTCTTGCTACTTCTACTTACACTTAGGTCACACTACACATACATGTACATGTTTATTTATACACACTCATCTGAGTTTTCTTTGATTTTATCTTAGTTCTTGTTCTTAGTACTTTTCCTTTTAAATCCATGGGGAAATGGAATAAGAATCTTTCCTCCGTAAGCCATGCGTGTTGTAAAAGTCAACTAAAATGCCGGGAACAATGGGCTAGTAACCCCTGTTCCTGTAAAAATCACTAAAAAGAATAAGAAGAAAATTGTCAAAGTGGGAAGTCTGAATGTGCGTGGATGTTGTGCGAATGATAAGAAAGAGATGATTGTGGATGTTATGAATGAGAAGAAGCTGGATGTCCTGGCTTTAAGTGAAACAAAGCTGAAGGCGTGGGAGAGTTTCAGTGGAGAGGAATAAATGGGATTAAGTCAGGGGTTTCTAATAGAGTTAAAGCTAAAGAAGGAGTAGCAATAATGTTGAAGGATAAGCTATGGAAGGAAAAGAGGGACTATAAATCTTAATTCAGATTATGTGGAGTAAAATAAAGGTTGGATGTGAGAAGTGGGTTACACTAAGAGTATATGCACCTGGGGAAGAGAGAAGAATAGAGGAGACAGAGATTTTTGGAAATGTTGAGTGAATGTGTGGGGAGTTTTGAACCAAGTGTAGGAGTACTTGTGGTTGTGGATTTTAATGCTAAAGTGGGTAAAAATGTTGTGGAGGGAGTAGTAGGTAAATTTGGGGTGCCAGGGGTAAATGAAAATTAGTAGCCTTTAAATGAGTTATGTGTAGAAAGAAATTTGGTAATAAGTAATACATATTTTATGAAAAAGAGGATAAATAAATATACAACGTATGATGTAGCACGTAATGAAAGTAGTTTGTTAGATTATGTATTGGTGGATAAAAGGTTGATGGGTAGGCTCCAGGATGTACATGTTTATAGAGGGGCAACTGATATATCGGATCATTATTTAGTTGTAGCTACAGTTAGAGTAAGAGGTAGATGGGAAAAGAGGAAGGTGGCAACAACAAGTAAGAGGGAGGTGAAAGTGTATAAACTAAGGGAGGAGGAAGTTCGGGTGAGATATAAGCAATTATTGGCAGAAAGGTGGGCTAGTGCAAAGATGAGTAGTGGGGGGGTTGAAGAGCGTTGGAATGGTTTTAAAAATGCAGTATTAGAATGTGGGGCAGAAGTTTGTGGTTATAGGAGGGTGGGGGCAGGAGGAAAGAGGAGTGATTGGTGGAATGATGAAGTAAAGGGTGTGATAAGAGAGAAAAAGTTAGCTTATGAGAGGTTTTTAGAAAACAGAAGTGTTATAAGAAGAGTAGAGTATATGGAGAGTGTTGCGGCCCCCTGCCAAACTAGCGGTTAAATAGTTAACCTGCCGGCCGGCAGTACAACTGGGTACGTCATCAAACCCAATGTGGGGACTGCTGAGCCGGCCTTAGAGCAGTAAGAGCCTGAGTGCCTCACGGTGCACATCTAAGCAGTAGGTACCTGACCACCTAAGGGTACAGTCTACTGGCTTTAGTAACAGTATGTACCTGAGCGCCTCAGGATACGCACCTAAGCAGTAGGTACCTGCACACCTAAGGGTACACGTCTACTGGCTTCAACATTAAGTACCTGAACTCCTCAGGGTACACGTCTATGCAGTAGGTACCTGACCACCGAATCGTACCTATCTACTGGCGTTAGAAGAACCGCTCACCGCAGCTCACTGAGTCTGTTGGCCTCAGTTACTTGACGGCCGCATTCAGTGAGCTTGCAGCATGGTGTTCGGCTAGCGGTGTGTCAACCGCCTTTGGAGAGGATTTAATGGACTACCGGTGATGTCTGTGGACTCACCGTCTACGTTGATCAACTGTGGGCCGGAATCATCAGATGCTGTTTGGTGGGACATTACATGAAGAAAAGGTTGGAGTGTTACACTGAACTGGGCCAGGACCGTAGTGTGACACTTAGGAACGTATGATGGAGTGGAACACTGAGATATGCACAGGACCGTAGTGGAACACTGAGATGAAAAGGGTGTCGTGGGACACTGAAGATGGTCTGGTTGTAGTGTACACTGAATAGTATCGTGTGACTGGCCTCGTGTAGTGAGAAGCAGTTGATTGTAATTTATTATTGTACAAATGTTATTTATAATTTATTATTTTAGTATAGAGATATATATATATAGTGACACAGTAGTGTCAAGAGTTGTACCCTGTGTAGGGTTATGAATTATTTATTATTTTAGTAATGCTAATTATAATTTATTATAGTAACATGTACATATTATTATTATATCATAGTTCAAATACCTCTAGACCAAAGATAGTTGATTTTTATATATTAAAGATTAATTTATTAATGTGTGTATTTATGTATCCCGAACTCTTTATTACAAAAGAAGTAAATCTTACCATCTCTCTTCTTTTAAAAATTACTTTTTTGTAATAGAGAGCAAAAGAAAGGTGAAGAGAGTGGTGAGAGAGTGCAAAAGGAGAGTGGATGATTGAGTGGGAGAGGCACTGTCAAGAAATTTTAATGAAAATAAGAAAAAAATTTGAAGTGAGTAAAACAAGTTAGGAAAGCCTAGGGAAAGTATGGATTTGTCCGTTAAAAACAGAGTAGGGGAGTTAGTAGATGGGGAGATGAAGGTTTTTGGTAGATGGCGAAAAAATTTTGAAGAACTTTTAAATATCGACGAAGAAAGGGAGGTGGTAATTTCATGCACTGGCCAGGGAGGTATACCATCTTTTAGGAGTGAAGAAGAGCAGAATGTAAGTGTGGGGGAGGTACGTGAGGCATTACGTAGAATGAAAGGGGGTAAAGCAGCTGGAATGGACGGGATCATGACAGAAATGTTAAAAGCAGGGGGGGATATAGTGTTGGAGTGGTTGGTATTTTTGTTTAATAAATGTATGAAAGAGGGGAAGGTGCCTAGGGATTGGCTGAGAGCGTGTATTGTCCCTTTATATAAAGGGAAGGGGACAAAAGAGACTGTAAAAATTATAGAGGAATAAGTTTATTGAGTATACCAGGAAAAGTGTATTGTAGAGTTATTATTGAAAGAATTAGAGATAAGACAGAATGTAGAATTGCGGATGAGCAAGGAGGCTTCAGAGTGGGTAGGGGATGTGCAGATCAAGTGTTTACATTGAAGCATATATGTGAACAGTATTTAGATAAAGGAAGGGAAGTTTTTATTGCATTTATGGATTTAGAAAAGGCATATGATAGAGGGGAGAGGGAAGCATTATGGCAGATGTTGCAAGTATATGGAATAGATGGTAAGTTACTATATTCTGTAAAGAGATTTTATGAGGATAGTGAGGCTCAGGTTAGGGTGTGTAGAAGAGAGGGAGACTACTTCCCGGTAAAAGTAGGTCTTAGGGATGTGTAATGTCACCATGGTTGTTTAATGTTGCAGTTTAAAAACTGTAGTGTAAAGCACCCTTCTGGCAAGACAGTGATGGAGTGAATGATGGTGAAAGTTTTTCTTTTTCGGGCCACCCTGCCTTGGTGGGAATCGGCCAGTGTGATAATAAAAAAAAAAAAAAAATGGGGTTGTAAGAGAAGTAATGCTAGGGTATTCGGGAGAGGGGTGGGATTAAATTATGTGGAATTAAATACAAAATGGGAAGTGACACAGTTACTTTTTGCTGATGATAATGTGCTTATGGGAGATTCTAAAGAAAAATTGCAAAGGTTAGTGGACGAATTTTGGAGAGTGTGTAAAGGTAGAAAGTTGAAGGTGAACATAGAAAAGAGTAAGGTGATGAGGGTATCAAATGATTTAGATAAAGAAAAATTGGATATCAAATTGGGGAGGAGGAGTATGGAAGAAATGAATGTTTTCAGATATTTGGGAGTTGACGTGTCGGCGGATGGATTTATGAAGGATAAGGTTAATCACAGAATTGATGAAGGAAAAAAGGTGAGTGGTGCTTTGAGTTATATGTGGAGGCAAAAAATGTTATCTATGGAGGCAAAGAAGGGATTGTATGAAAGTATAGTAGTACCAACACTCTTATATGGGTGTGAAGCTTGGGTTGTAAAAGCTGCAGCGAGGAGACGGTTGGAGGCAGTGGAGATGTCATGTCTAACGGTGTGGTGTAAATATTATGCAGAAAATTTGAAGTGTGGAAATTAGGAGAAGGTGTGGAGTTAATAAAAGTATTAATCAGAGGGCAGAAGAGGGGTTGTTGAGGTGGTTTGGTCATTTAGAGAAAATGGATCAAAGTAGAATGACATGGAGAGCGTATAAATCTGTAGGGGAAGGAAGGCGGGGTAGGGGTCGTCCTCGAAAAGGTTGGAGGGAGGGAGTAAAGGAGGTGTTGTGGGCGAGGGGTTTGGACTTCCAGCAAGCGTGCGTGAGCGTGTTAGATAGGAGTGAATGGAGACAAATGGTATATGAGATCTGACGAGCTGTTGGAGTGTGAGCATAGTAATATTTAGTGAAGGGATTCAGGGAAACCGGTTATTTTATGTAACCGGATTAGAGTCTTGGAAATGGGAAGTAAAATGCCCGCAGTTTGGAGGGATATATTGTGTATTTTTTATACGTATACACTTCTAAACTGTTGTATTCTGGACCCATTGGCAAAAACAGTGATTATGTGTGAGTGAGGTGAAAGTGTTGAATGATGTTAAAAGTATTTTCTTTTTGGGGATTTTCTTTCTTTCTATATATATATATATATATATATATATATATATATATATATATATATATATATATATATATATATATATATATATATATATATATATATATATATATTTTCAACAAGTTGGTCGTCTCCCACCGAGGCAGGGTGACCCAAAAAAGAAAGAAAATCCCCAAAAAGAAAATACTTTCATCATCATTCAACACTTTCACCACACTCACACATTATCACTGCTTTTGCAGAGGTGCTCAGAATATAACAGTTTAGAAGCATATACGTATAAAGATACACAATATATCCCTCCAAACTGCCAATATCCCAAACCCCTCCTTTAAAGTGCAGGCATTGTACTTCCCTTTTCCAGGACTCAAGTCCGACTATATGAAAATAACCGGTTTCCCTGAATCCCTTCACTAAATATTACCCTGCTCACACTCCAACAGATCGTCAGGTCCCAAGTATCATTCGTCTCCATTCACTCCTATCTAACACGCTCATGCACGCTTGCTGGAAGTCCAAGCCCCTCGCCCACAAAACCTCCTTTACCCCCTCTTTCCAACCCTTTCGAGGACGACCCCTACCCCTCTTTCCTTCCCCTATAGATTTATATGCTTTCCATGTCATTCTACTTTGATCCATTCTCTCTAAATGACCAAACCACCTCAACAACCCCTCTTCTGCCCTCTGACTAATGCTTTTATTAACTCCACACCTTCTCCTAATTTCCACACTCCGAATTTTCTGCATAATATTTACACCACACATTGCCCTTAGACAGGACATCTCCACTGCCTCCAACCGTCTCCTCGCTGCTGCATCTACCACCCAAGCTTCACATCCATATAAGAGTGTTGGTACTACTATACTTTCATACATTCCCTTCTTTGCCTCCATAGAAAACGTTTTTTGACTCCACATATACCTCAACGCATCACTCACCTTTTTTCCCTCATCAATTCTATGATTAACCTCATCCTTCATAAATCCATCCGCCGACACGTCAACTCCCAAGTATCTGAAAACATTCACTTCTTCCATACTCCTCCTCCCCAATTTGATATCCAATTTTTCTTTATCTAAATCATTTGATACCCTCATCACCTTACTCTTTTCTATGTTCACTTTCAACTTTCTACCTTTACACACATTCTCAAACTCATCCACTAACCTTTGCAATTTTTCTTTAGAATCTCCCATAAGCACAGTATCATCAGCAAAAAGTAACTGTGTCAATTCCCATTTTGAATTTGATTCCCCACCCCTCTCCCGAACACCCTAGCATTTACTTCTTTTACAACCCCATCTATAAATATATTAAACAACCATGGTGACATTACACATCCCTGTCTAAGACCTACTTTTACCGGGAAGTATTCTCCCTCTATTCTACACACCCTAACCTGAGCCTCACTATCCTCATAAAAGCTCTTTACAGCATTTAGTAACTTACCACCTATTCCATAAACTTGCAACATCTGCCACATTGCTCCTCTATCCACTCTATCATATGCCTTTTCTAAATCCATAAATGCAATAAAAACTTCCCTACCTTTATCTAAATACTGTTCACATATATGCTTCAATGTAAACACTTGATCTACACATCCCCTACCCACTCTGAAGCCTCCTCGCTCATCCGCAATTCTACATTCTGTCTTACCTCTAATTCTTTCAATTATAACTCTACCGTATACTTTTCCTGGTATACTCAGTAAACTTATTCCTCTATAATTTTTAAAATCTCTTTTGTCCCCTTCCCTTTATATAAAGGTACCTTCCCCTCTTTCATACATTTATTAAACAAAAGTACCAACCACTCCAACACTATATCCCCCCCTGCTTTTAACATTTCTGTCATGATCCCATCAGTTCCAGCTGCTTTACCCCCTTTCATTCTACGCAATGCCTCACGTACCTCCACCACACTTACATTCTGCTCTTCTTCACTCCTGAAAGATGGTATACCTCCCTGGCCAGTGCATGAAATTACCGCCTCCCTTTCTTCCTCAACATTTAAAAGTTCCTCAAAATATTCTCGCCATCTACCTAATACCTCCCTCTCCCCATTTACTAACTCCCCTACTCTGTTTTTAACGGACAAATCCATACTTTCCCTAGGCTTTCTTAACTTGTTTAACTCACTCCAAAATTTTTTCTTATTTTCATTAAAATTTCTTGATAGTGCCTCTCCCACTCTTTCATCAGCTCTCCTTTTGCACTCTCTCACCACTCTCTTCACCTTTCTTTTACTCTCCATATACTCTGCTCTTCTTATAACACTTCTGCTTTGTAAAAACCTCTCGTAAGCTACCTTTTTCTCTCTTATCACACCCTTTACTTCATCATTCCACCAATCACTCTTCTTTCCTCCTGCCCCCACCCTCCTATAACCACAAACTTCTGCCCCACATTCTAATACTGCATTTTTAAAACTATTCCAACCCTCTTCAACCCCCCCCACTACTCATCTTTGCACTAGCCCACCTTTCTGCCAATAGTCGCTTATATCTCCCCCGAACTTCCTCCTCCCTTAGTTTATACACTTTCACCTCCCTCTTACTTGTTGTTGCCACCTTCCTCTTTTCCCATCTACCTCTTACTCTAACTGTAGCTACAACTAAATAATGATCTGATATATCAGTTGCCCCTCTATAAACATGTACATCCTGGAGCCTACCCATCAACCTTTTATCCACCAATACATAATCTAACAAACTACTTTCATTACGTGCTACATCATACCTTCTATATTTATTTATCCTCTTTTTCATAAAATATGTATTACTTATTACCAAACCTCTTTCTACACATAGCTCAATTAAAGGCTCCCCATTTACATTTACCCCTGGCACCCCAAATTTACCTACTACTCCCTCCATAACATTTTTACCCACTTTAGCATTGAAATCCCCAACCACCATTACTCTCACACTTGATTCAAAACTCCCCACGCATTCACTCAACATTTCCCAGAATCCCTCTCTCTCCTCTACACTTCTCTCTTCTCCAGGTGCATACACGCTTACTATAACCCACTTTTCACATCCAATCTTTATTTTACTCCACATAATCCTTGAATTTATGTATTTGTAGTCCCTCTTTTCCTGCCATAGCTTATCCTTCAACATTATTGCTACTCCTTCTTTAGCTCTAACTCTATTTGAAACCCCTGACCTAATCCCATTTATTCCTCTCCATTGAAACTCTCCCACCCCCTTCAGCTTTGTTTCACTTAAAGCCAGGACATCCAGTTTCTTCTCATTCATAACATCCACAATCATCTCCTTCTTATCATTCGCACAACATCCACGCACATTCAGACTTCCCACTTTGACAATTATATATATATATATATATATATATATATATATATATATATATATATATATATATATATATATATATATATATATATATATATATATATATATGTAGAGAGAGAGAGAGAATATAATGAAAAATCTTGTCAATAAAATCATATATTAATACATACAAAGTATATTATAAAAATATAAATACAAACATTATGCCCCCGAAGAAGGCAAAAAGTGTATTTGAAGCTCTAAATACTTGCGGGTCACTCTGGAGTGGTCAAGGCTGGACGCTCCGGGGAAAGACTCGCAACATGTTACACCCGTCGTAATCAACATGATCTCAGAATGTTGTCTGTACATTAAATTGCATGACACGGAACTTTCTCCCCTGAGACACGGAGATTTCTCCCCTGAGACATGGTGCTTTCTCCCCGTTCATCTCTCCCCTTAATGATAAGCCCGAATTTGCCTTCCTCTTAATCCAAATAATGATAGGGATAATGAGTCGAAGTGAGGGATTTAAATATAATTGCTGATTACGTATGGTAAATTGTCTTTTCCCTGAAGATGATAATCTTCTTGCGAAATTAAACCAGCCAGTGATAATCGTCAGGTATAATTGCAAAAATCACGCCTTGGATTGATATATCATGCACACGGGGGTCGATAAGTCATGCAAATCAGTGGTGGTAAATCATACACACGTGGTCAATAAATCATGCATATTGGTGGTGGTAAATCATACACACGTAGTCAATAAATCATGCATATTGGTGGTGGTAAATCATACACACGGGGTCAATAAATCAATTCACAACCCACTGTACCGTGACTGGAACAATTCACAACCCACTGTACCGTGACTGGAACAATTCACAACCCACTGTACCGTGATTGGAACAATTCACAACCCACAATACCATGACTGGAACAATTCACATCCCACAATACCGTGACTGGAACAATTCACAACCCACAATACCGTGACTGGAACAATTCACAACCCACAATACCGTGACTGGAACAATTCACAACCCACAATACCATGACTGGAACAATTCACATCCCACAATACCGTGACTGGAACAATTCACAACCCATAATACTGTGGCAAGAACAATTCACAACCCTCAATATCGTGACTGGAACAATTCACAACCCACAATACCGTGACTGGAACAATTCACAACCCACAATACCGTGACTGGAACAATTCATATCCCACAATACCGTGACTGGAACAATTCACAACCCACAATACCGTGACTGGAACAATTCACAACCCACAATACCGTGACTGGAACAATTCACAACCCACAATACCATGACTGGAACAATTCACAACCCACAATACCGTGACTGGAACAATTCACAACCCATAATACTGTGGCAAGAACAATTCACAACCCTCAATATCGTGACTGGAACAATTCACATCCCACAATACCATGACTGGAACAATTCACATCCCACAATACCGTGACTGGAACAATTCACAACCCACAATACCGTGACTGGAACAATTCACATCCCACAATACCGTGACTGGAACAATTCACAACCCCAATAAAGTACCTGGAATATTTCACATCCCACAATACCGTGACTGGAGCAATTCACATCCCGCAATACCGTGACTGGAACAATTCACATCCCACAATACCGTGACTGGAACAATTCACATCCCACAATACCGTGACTGGAACAATTCACAACCCCAATAAAGTACCTGGAATATTTCACATCCCACAATACCGTGACTGGAGCAATTCACATCCCACAATACCGTGACTGGAACAATTCACATCCCACAACACCGTGACTGGAACAATTCACATCCCACAATACCGTGACTGGAACAATTGACAACCCCAATAAAGTACCTGGAATATTTCACATCCCACAATACCGTGACTGGAGCAATTCACATCCCACAATACCGTGACTGGAACAATTCACAACCCACAATACCGTGACTGGAACAATTCACAACCCCAATAAAGTACCTGGAACAATTCACAACCCACAATACCGTGACTGGAACAATTCACAACCCATAATACTGTGGCAAGAACAATTCACAACCCTCAATATCGTGACTGGAACAATTCACATCCCACAATACCATGACTGGAACAATTCACAACCCACAATACCGTGACTGGAACAATTCACATCCCACAATACCGTGACTGGAACAATTCACATCCCACAATACCGTGACTGGAACAATTCACATCCCACAATACCGTGACTGGAACAATTCACAACCCCAATAAAGTACCTGGAATATTTCACATCCCACAATACCGTGACTGGAGCAATTCACATCCCACAATACCGTGACTGGAACAATTCACATCCCACAATACCGTGACTGGAACAATTCACAACCCCAATAAAGTACCTGGAATATTTCACATCCCACAATACCGTGACTGGAGCAATTCACATCCCACAATACCGTGACTGGAACAATTCACATCCAACAACACCGTGACTGGAACAATTCACATCCCACAATACCGTGACTGGAACAATTCACAACCCCAATAAAGTACCTGGAATATTTCACATCCCACAATAACGTGACTGGAGCAATTCACATCCCACAATATCGTGACTGGAACAATTCACAACCCACAATACCGTGACTGGAACAATTCACAACCCCAATAAAGTACCTGGAACAATTCACAACCCACAATACCGTGACTGGAACAATTCACAACCCATAATACTGTGGCAAGAACAATTCACAACCCTCAATATTGTGACTGGAACAATTCACATCCCACAATACCATGACTGGAATATTTCACATCCCACAATACCGTGACTGGAGCAATTCACATCCCACAATACCGTGACTGGAACAATTCACATCCCACAATACCGTGACTGGAACAATTCACATCCCACAATACCATGACTGGAACAATTCACAACCCCAATAAAGTACCTGGAATATTTCACATCCCACAATTCCGTGACTGGAGCAATTCACATCCCACAATACCGTGACTGGAACAATTCACATCCCACAATACCGTGACTGGAACAATTCACATCCCACAATACCGTGACTGGAACAATTCACAACCCCAATAAAGTACCTGGAATATTTCACATCCCACAATACCGTGACTGGAGCAATTCACATCCCACAATACCGTGACTGGAACAATTCACAACCCACAATACCGTGACTGGAACAATTCACAACCCACAATACCGTGACTGGAGCAATTCACATCACACAATACCGTGACTGGAGCAATTCACATCACACAATACCGTGACTGGAACAATTCACAACCCACAATACCGTGACTGGAACAATTCACAACCCCAATAAAGTACCTGGAACAATTCACATCTCACAATACCGTGACTGGAGCAATTCACATCCCACAATACCGTGACTGGAACAATTCACAACCCACAATACAGTGACTGGAACAATTCACAATCCATAATACCAAGGCAAGAACAATTCACAACCCATAATACCATGGCAAGAACAATTCACAACCCATAATACCGTGACTGGAACAATTCACATCCCACAATATCGTGACTGGAACAATTCACATCCCACAATACCGTGACTGGAGCAATTCACATCACACAATACCTTGACTGGAACAATTCACAACCCACAATACCGTGACTGGAACAATTCACAACCCCAATAAAGTACCTGGAACAATTCACATCTCACAATACCGTGACTGGAGCAATTCACATCCCACAATACCGTGACTGGAACAATTCACAACCCACAAAACAGTGACTGGAACAATTCACAACCCATAATACCAAGGCAAGAACAATTCACAACCCACAATACCGTGACTGGAACAATTCACATCCCACAATACCGTGACTGGAACAGTTCACATCCCACAATACCGTGACTGGAACAATTCACAACCCACAATGCCGTGACTGGAACAATTCACAACCCACAATACCGTGACTGGAATAATTCACAACCCACAATACCGTGACTGGAACAATTCACAACCCACAGTACCGTGACTGGAACAATTTACAACCCATAATACCATGGCAAGAACAATTCACAACCCATAATACCGTGACTGGAGCAATTCGCATCACACAATACCGTGACTGGAACAATTCACAACCCACAATACCGTGACTGGAACAATTCACAACCCCAATAAAGTACCTGGAACAATTCACATCCCACAATACCGTGACTGGAGCAATTCACATCCCACAATACCGTGACAGGAACAATTCACAACCCACAATACAGTGACTTGAACAATTCACAACCCATAATACCATGGCAAGAACAATTCACAACCCACAATACCGTGACTGGAACAATTCTTATCCCACAATACCGTGACTGGAACAGTTCACATCTCACAATACCGTGACTGGAACAATTCACAACCCACAATACCGTGACTGTAACAATTCACAACCCACAATACCGTGACTGGAACAATTCACAACCCACAATACCGTGACTGGAATAATTCCCAACCCACAATACCGTGACTGGAACAATTCACATCCCACAATAAAGTGACTGGAACAATTCACAACCCCAATAAAGTACCTGGAACAATTCACATCCCACAATACCGTGACTGGAGCAATTTACATCCCACAATACCGTGACTGGAACAATTCACAACCCACAATACCGTGACTGGAACAATTCACATCCCACAAAACCGTGACTGGAACAATTCACATCCCACAATACCGTGACTGGAACAATTCACAACCCACAATACAGTGACTGGAACAATTCACATCCCACAATTCCGTGACTGGAACAATTCACAACCCCAATAAAGTACCTGGAACAATTCACATCCCACAATACCGTGACTGGAGCAATTCACATCCCACAATACCGTGACTGGAACAATTCACAACCCACAATACCGTGACTGGAACAATTCACATCCCACAAAACCGTGACTGGAACAATTCACATCCCACAATACCGTGACTGGAATAATTCACAACCCACAATACCGTGACTAGAACAATTCACAGCCCACAATACCGTGACTGGAACAATTCACAACCCACAATACCGTGACTGGAACAATTCACAACCCACAATACCGTGACTGGAACAATTCACAACGTCAATAAAGTACCTGGAGCATTTCATATCCCACAATACCGTGACTGGAACAATTCATAACCCACAATAACGTGACTAGAACATTTCACAACCCACAATACCGTGACTAGAACAATTCATAACCCACAATATCATGACTGGAACAATGCACAACCCACAATAAAGTACCTGGAACAATTCACATCCCACAATACCGTG
>NC_091295.1:48009192-48019192 GCF_038502225.1 Cherax quadricarinatus
GTCTGCTTGTATACCTGGCTACCTGCCTGCTTGTACACCTGACTACCTGTCTGCTTGTGTACCTGGCTACCTGTCTGCTTGTACACCTGCCTGCCTGTCTGCTTGTATACCTGGCTACCTGTCTCCTTGTACACCTGCCTGCCTGTCTGCTTGTACACCTGCCTGCCTGCCTGCTTGTATACCTGCCTGCCTGTCTACTTGTACACCTGCCTGCCTGTCTGCTTGTATATCTGGCTACCTGTCTGTTTGTATACCTGCCTGCCTGTCTACTTGTACACCTGCCTGCCTGTCTGCTTGTATACCTGCCTGCCTGTCTACTTGTACACCTGCCTGCCTGTCTGCTTGTATACCTGGCTACCTGTCTCCTTGTACACCTGCCTGCCTGTCTGCTTGTATACATGCCTGCCTGTCTGCTTGTATACCTGCCTGCGTATCTGCTTGTATACCTGACTGCCTGTCTGCTTGAATACCTGCCTGCCTATCTGCTTGTTTACCTGCCTGACTGTCTGCTTGTATACCTGCCTGCCTGTCTGCTTGTTTACCTCCCTGCCTGTCTGCTTGTATACCTGCCTGCCTGTCTGCTTGCATACCTGCCTGCCTGTCTGCTTGTATACCTGCCTACCTGTCTGCTTGTATATCTGCCTGCCTGTCTGCTTGTGTACCTGCCTACCTGTCTGCTTGTATACCTGCCTACCTGTCTGCTTGTATACCTGCCTGCCTGTCTGCTTGTATACCTGCCTGCCTGTCTGCTTGTATAACTGCCTACCTGTCTGCTTGTATACCTGCCTGCCTGTCTGCTTGTATACCTGCCTGCCTGTCTGCTTGTATACCTGCCTACCTGTCTGCTTGTATACCTGGCTACCTGTCTGCTTGTATACCTGGCTACCTGTCTGCTTTTATACCTGCCTGCCTGTCTGCTTGTATACCTACCTACCTGTCTGCTTTTATACTTGCCTGCCTGTTTGCTTGTATACCTGGCTACCTGTCTGCTTGTATACCTGGCTACCTGTCTGCTTGTATACCTACCTACCTGTCTGCTTTTATACCTGCCTGCCTGTCTGCTTGTATACCTGGCTACCTGTCTGCTTGTATACCTGGCTACCTGTCTGCTTGTATACCTGGCTACCTGTCTGCTTTTATACCTGCCTGCCTGTCTGCTTGTATACCTACCTACCTGTCTGCTTTTATACCTGCCTGCCTGTCTGCTTGTATACCTGGCTACCTGTCTGCTTGTATACCTGGCTACCTGTCTGCTTGTATACCTGGCTACCTGTCTGCTTGTATACCTGGCTACCTGTCTGCTTGTATACCTGGCTACCTGTCTGCTTTTATACCTGCCTGCCTGTCTGCTTGTATACCTGGCTACCTGTCTGCTTGTATACCTGGCTACCTGTCTGCTTTTATACCTGCCTGCCTGTCTGCTTATATACCTGGCTACCTGTCTGCTTGTATACCTGGCTACCTATCTGCTTGTATACCTGGCTACCTGTCTGCTTGTATACCTGGCTACCTGTCTGCTTTTATACCTGCCTGCCTGTCTGCTTGTTTACCTGGCTACCTGTCTGCTTGTATACCTGGCTACCTGTCTGCTTGTATACCTGGCTACCTGTCTGCTTGTATACCTGGCTACCTGTCTGCTTGTATACCTGGCTACCTGTCTGCTTGTATACCTGGCTACCTGTCTGCTTGTATACCTGGCTACCTGTCTGCTTGTATACCTGGCTACCTGTCTGCTTGTATACCTGGCTACCTGTCTGCTTGTATACCTGGCTACCTGTCTGCTTGTATACCTGGCTACCTGTCTGCTTGTATACCTGGCTACCTGTCTGCTTGTATACCTGGCTACCTGTCTGCTTGTATACCTGGCTACCTGTCTGCTTGTATACCTGGCTACCTGTCTGCTTGTATACCTGGCTACCTGTCTGCTTGTATACCTGGCTACCTGTCTGCTTGTATACCTGGCTACCTGTCTGCTTGTATACCTGGCTACCTGTCTGCTTGTATACCTGGCTACCTGTCTGCTTGTATACCTGGCTACCTGTCTGCTTGTATACCTGGCTACCTGTCTGCTTGTATACCTGGCTACCTGTCTGCTTGTATACCTGGCTACCTGTCTGCTTGTATACCTGGCTACCTGTCTGCTTGTATACCTGGCTACCTGTCTGCTTGTATACCTGGCTACCTGTCTGCTTGTATACCTGGCTACCTGTCTGCTTGTATACCTGGCTACCTGTCTGCTTGTATACCTGGCTACCTGTCTGCTTGTATACCTGGCTACCTGTCTGCTTGTTTACCTACCTACCTGTCTTGTTTTTATGAATATTAACGACTCTTCCATTTTTATGTACCATTATCTCAGAAATATTGTTGCCATTGTCAAATTATATTTAGTTCAGGTATTTTATCTTGAGGTGTATAATTCCACTCATAATACGTCCATTATTTAAGTGCACTGCGGTTACTGAAACCCAAACAAATGGTATTGTAACCCAAACACGTGGTACTGTAACCCAAACAAATAGTATTGTAACCCAAACAAATGCTATTGAAATTCAAACAAATGGTACAGAAACCAAAACAAATGGTACTGAATCCCAAATGGTATTAAAACGCAAATGGTATTGGAACGCAAATGGTATTGAAACGCAAATGGTATTGAAACGCTAATGGTATTGAAACTCAAAGAAATGGTATGGAAATTCAAACAAATGGTATCGAAATCCAAAGAAATGGTATTGAAACCCTATCAACTGGCCCTGAAACCAAAACAAATGGTATTGGATCACCAGGGAATGGTATTAGAAAACCAGAGAATGGCACTGGAACACCAGAGAATGGTATTGGAACACTAGGGAATGGTATTAGAACACCATGGAATGGTACTGGAGCAGCAGAGAATGGTACTGGAACTCAAACGACGGGTAGCAGATCGAGAGACGGGAACTGCTGTATAAAGTACGTGCTCCTACACCTACAGATGTTGAGAGTTCGTAGACAGAAGCGAGTACAGGGTCTACAGGGCTATGTTCCACCGATGAAAGGGCAAGTCGAGCTTTACTGTTAGGCCTCAAAGGCTCTTGAGTGGACAGAAAAAGCCAGGGGCCTTTTTTTTCATTGATATGAGAGTTGTGACCATAAGGATACGTAGATTACAGAAAGGGAATTTTTAGGTTTTCTATTCTCTGTATATTCAACTTGTTTCTCTCTCTCGTCTCCTTTAATTTATCTTTTACACATCATTTGCAATCCCTCCGCCTATCCCTTTTCTTTATTTTCTCTATTCTTTTTACCTCCTTTGTCCTTCCTATTTTTGTCCGCCCCATCTCCCTTTTTATGCGTCTCTTACTCTTCCTTGCTTTCTTTTGCTCGTCCTCCCTCCCTCCCTTCCTTCTCCCTGCTTACCCGTCCTCTCTCTCTCTCTCTCTCTCTCTCTCTCTCTCTCTCTCTAACGTCAGGTCCATTAACACAACTCTGTCCAAAACTAGAAGTAATACCTGGGATGGGGTCTTTAGAATTGAAAAAATGCTGAGAACAGCACAGGAAAGTGATCGTCGGCTCTCCGATCCAACCAATTCTTTCTTCCAAAAAAAAAAAAAGTCGCGAAAAAGTGTGTTCAGTAACATGTAGTTCTTCAGCCGGAGAAGAAGCAGGTGTTGGAGGATCAGGTGTTGGAGGAGGAGCAGATGTTGGAGGAGGAGCAGATGTTGGAGGAGGAGCAGATGGAGGAGGAGCAGGTGTTGGAGGAGGAGCAGGTGTTGGAGGAGGAGCAGGTGTTGGAGGAGGAGCAGGTGTTGGAGGAGGAGCAGATGTTGGAGGAGCAGGTGTTGGAGGAAGGGATGCTAGTTACCCAGAAGTATATAATTTTGTCTCAAAATATATATCCCCACGGAAGTTGCTTCTTCAAGTAAGAGTCGCAACATGCTGGCAACATGCTGGCAACATGCTGGCAACATGCTGGCAACATGCTGGCAACATGTAGGGAGAAAAAAATAAGGAGTAACTAAGAGAAAGTGAGCCTCTTGCACGATGTAAGTGACTACCATAACCTTTCCCAAGATACTGTGAAAGCTCTGAAAGTGAAGTATCAGACTTTCAAACTTTCCTTTAATGATTCTCCGTCTTAGGACCTGACCTCCTGGTCGACTTAATGACTCTCCCTCTTAGGACCTGACCTCCTGGTCGACTTTAACGACTCTCCATCTTAGGACCTGACTTCCTGGTCGACTTCAATGACCCTCCATCTTAGGACCTGACCTCCTGGTCGACTTTAATGACCCTCCATCTTAGAATCTGACCTCCTGGTCGACTCCAAGAAAAGTCGACATCAAAGACAACTCCAATTCCTCGGATCAAGAGTCCTTAATCAGCATCAAGGCACTGGAACAAGAGAAATAGCAACATCATTTAAGTTCACCTTCCTGCAACACCGTATTCCCTTCCTGCAACACCGTTTCCCCTTATTGCAACAGTGTCATCCACCCCTTGCTTCCATCCTTCATTGCTTCCTTCTTTGTTTTCTTCCCTCCTTCCTTCCTTCTCTCCCTCCTTCCTTCCTTCCTTCCCTACAAGGAGCACGCATCACCCACCTTCACAAGATACTAATGAACGCTTATCTGTTCACATCCTCAATCAAATTTCTCTCGTCCCTGAGACTCACTGCTCGTTAAGGTTAATACCACCACGCCCAGTGGGTGCCCTCCACGCCCAGTGGGTGCCCTCCACGCCCAATGGATGCATCCACGCCCGGTGGGTGTCATCCACGCCCAGTGGATGCCATCCATGCCCAGTGGCTACACTCCATCCTTCCACTAAACCTGAGCCGAGAAGCAATTTCAAATTGTTGTAAAATATTTCCTCAATCTGATTGGCATTTGTGGCTAGTGCAGCGAGGCACCGAGTTGATCACTATGCTTAATAATAATAATAATAATAATAATAATAATAATAATAATAATAATAATAATAATAATAATAATAATAATAATAATCATGAAGATACACACACACAGGAGTAAAGTATCGAATCTCAGAGAATAATCTCCAGTCACTCAGAGCCTGGTTCCGCCTCACTGCTAAAACAGAAATTAGAGAAGGTAACAAGACAAGTTGGTGGCGGTGGATATAGTAGTGGGAGTGGTGGTGGCTGTGATGCTGGTGATTTTAGTTTACCTGGAGTTTACCTGGAGAGAGTTTCGGGGGTCAACGCCCCCGCGGCCCGGTCTGTGGTAGTAATGGTGGCAGTAGTGGTAGAGAGGTAATTTTTTAATCTATCTACACACACAAAGATAAAATAACCAACATTAACTAAAAAAAAATGTTGTCAAAAGTAGCTCTAAAAAAGACCCGAGGTCTCTACAGGCACCTCGGTAATTATAAGAACTGAAAGCAAAAAGGACTATGTTGTGATCTAAGAGTTAAAATATGTAGCCCAGGCATCGACAGAAGCTACACTGAGCGGGACAGGAGCACTCTGGACCAGGTGGTTGTGGCTAAAAGTGTGCCTGATAATCTACGGAGATTCTCTTCAAAGTAACTGTTCCTGTTGGAGAAAGTGACAAGAATACGGAACAAAAACTAAGCTAGCACACGGATCGGAAACTTCAGACGGTTTCGACCCTTTTTTTAGGACCAATATGGCGTCTCAGGCTTCAACTTCTAGTTAAGGGTTACTTGTGAATCGTTCCATCCATATTACTGGTGTTCCATTCACGGGATTGTTGTTCCATTCACGATATTATTCCATTCACGACATTCTTGTTCCATCCACGGTATTCTTGTTCCATCCACGATATTCTTGTTCCATACACAGTATTATTGTTCCATCCACAGTATTATTATTCCATCCACAGAATTCTTGTTCCATCCACAGTATTATTCCATCCACGCTATTCTTGTTCCATCTCTGGTATTCTTGATCCATCCACGGTATTCTTGTTTCATCCACAGTATTATTGTTCCATCCACGGTTTTCTTGTTCCATCCACGGTATTTCACTGGTATTCTCGTCTGCAGCACAATGTCTTCCCGTCTAGGCACGGTGACAAGTCAAGGAAAAACCCCAAAGAAATTAGATGGGAAGCAATTAGCATCAAAGAGCCTCAATGTATTCTAACTTCTATTTGTATATAATTATTGCTTCTAAGCTCTCTAACTCTTGAGAGGATTGGTGCCTTAAAACACCCTAATCTCGATTCACGAAATCGTATTAACACAATTGCAAACCACGGAACGCGTGGGGTTTGAACGCTATTCTCTCAAGGAGGAGAGAGAGAATATTCTAAGCTCTTTAGGCTCAGACTAGAGCCTTCCTAACCTCTATAATCTCATAAAAAGAGCCCTGCTTGTTTCTCCAAGCATTAACCTTGGATAGAGTCCTCCTGGTTCCTCAGCTCTCTTAAAACCTCTGGGCAGATTAACATAACTATGTGCTTTGTAGACGAGAGACATTGATAAAACAGGAGGGGACACATTAATATGTATCTTTCAGTGACGTGTCTACATATGTATTTCCTTTCGAAGTTATGTTCAAGTACACACACACACACACACACACACACACACACACACACACACACACACACACACACACACACACACACACACACACACACACACACACACACACACACACACACGGAATAGACGAGGTGGACAAAGACGGGATGTTCCAGAGATGGGACACAGACACAAGAGGTCACAATTGGAAGTTGAAGACTCAGATGAATCAAAGGGATGTTAGGAAGTATTTCTTCAGTCATAGAGTAGTCAGGCCATGGAATAGCCTAGAAAGTGATGTGGTGGAGGCAGGAACCATACATAGTTTTAAGGCGAGGTATGATAGAGCTCATGGGGCAGGGAGAGAGAGGACCTAGTAGCAATCAGCGAAGAGGCGGGGCCAGGAGCTGTGAATCGACCCCTGCAACCACAAACAGGTGAGTACAAATAGGTGAGTACACACACACATATATATATATATATATATATATATATATATATATATATATATATATATATATATGTGTGTGTGTGTGTGTGTGTGTGTGTGTGTGTGTGTGTGTGTGTGTGTGTGTGTGTGTGTGTGTGTGTGTGTGTACAGAAGCTCGGTGAAGAATTAAAGTCGACTTAAGATGCTGTGTAAGAAGCTTAATTATGTAAATTTGCTCTCATGGTTTTTGTGGCTGAAAATTATTTAGTGATAAACATTTTCTTCTATTCATGAATTCGAGCATGAGCCAGCGGGGGCCCCTCAGAGTACGAACCTGTTGCTTGGTACTCCAGCGGGTCGAGTACACACCAGCCGGCAGGGTGGTGCACCTAGGAAATTCTGGGAAATATGTGATCGCTTGGAAACTCCGGAAGGTAGAGGAAGAAACTCTGAGAATGTTAGTGAATTGTGAGGTGTATAGCTGACACTGTATTAACTGTGGTGTATAGCTGACACTGTATTAACAGTGGTGTATAGCTGACGCTGTATTAACAGTGGTGTATAGCTGACACTGTATTAACTGTGGTGTATAGCTGACGCTGTATTAACAGTGGTGTATAGCTGACACTGTATTAACTGTGGTGTATAGCTGACGCTGTATTAACAGTGGTGTATAGCTGACACTGTATTAACAGTGGTGTATAGCTGACACTGTATTAACTGTGGTGTATAGCTGACACTGTATTAACTGTGGTGTATAGCTGACGCTGTATTAACAGTGGTGTATAGCTGACACTGTATTAACAGTGGTGTATAGCTGACACTGTATTAACAGTGGTGTATAGCTGACACTGTATTAACAGTGGTGTATAGCTGACACTGTATTGACTGAGGTGTATAGCTGACACTGTATTAACAGTGGTGTATAGCTGACACTGTATTAACAGTGGTGTATAGCTGACACTGTATTAACAGTGGTGTATAGCTGACACTGTATTAACAGTGGTGTATAGCTGACACTGTATTAACAGTGGTGTATAGCTGACACTGTATTAACAGTGGTGTATAGCTGACACTGTATTAACAGTGGGGTATAGCTGACACTGTATTAACAGTGGTGTATAGCTGACACTGTATTGACTGAGGTGTATAGCTGACACTGTATTAACAGTGGTGTATAGCTGACACTGTATTAACAGTGGTGTATAGCTGACACTGTATTAACAGTGGTGTATAGCTGACACTGTATTAACAGTGGTGTATAGCTGACACTGTATTAACAGTGGTGTATAGCTGACACTGTATTAACAGTGGTGTATAGCTGACACTGTATTAACAGTGGTGAATAGCTGACACTGTATTAACAGTGATGTATAGCTGACACTGTATTGACTGAGGTGTATAGCTGACACTGTATTAACAGTGGTGTATAGCTGACACTGTATTAACAGTGGTGTATAGCTGACACTGTATTGACTGAGGTGTATAGCTGACACTGTATTAACAGTGATGTATAGCTGACACTGTATTGACTGAGGTGTATAGCTGACACTGTATTAACAGTGGTGTATAGCAGACACTGTATTAACAGTGGTGTATAGCTGACACTGTATTAACAGTGGTGTATAGCTGACACTGTATTAACAGTGGTGTATAGCTGACACTGTATTGACTGAGGTGTATAGCTGACACTGTATTAACAGTGGTGTATAGCTGACACTGTATTAACAGTGGTGTATAGCTGACACTGTATTAACAGTGGTGTATAGCTGACACTGTATTAACAGTGGTGTATAGCTGACACTGTATTAACAGTAGTGTATAGCTGACACTGTATTGACTGAGGTGTATAGCTGACACTGTATTAACAGTGGTGTATAGCTGACACTGTATTAACAGTGGTGTATAGCTGACACTGCATTAACAGTGGTGTATAGCTGACACTGTATTAACAGTGGTGTATAGCTGACACTGTATTAACAGTGGTGTATAGCTGACACTGTATTGACTGAGGTGTATAGCTGACACTGTATTAACAGTGGTGTATAGCTGACACTGTATTAACAGTGGTGTATAGCTGACACTCTATTAACAGTGGTGTATAGCTGACACTGTATTAACAGTGGTGTATAGCTGACACTGTATTGACTGAGGTGTATAGCTGACACTGTATTGACTGAGGTGTATAGCTGACACTGTATTAACAGTGGTGTATAGCTGACACTGTATTAACAGTGGTGTATAGCTGACACTCTATTAACAGTGGTGTATAGCTGACACTGTATTAACAGTGGTGTATAGCTGACACTGTATTGACTGAGGTGTATAGCTGACACTGTATTGACTGAGGTGTATAGCTGACACTGTATTAACAGTGGTGTATAGCTGACACTGTATTAACAGTGGTGTATAGCTGACACTCTATTAACAGTGGTGTATAGCTGACACTGTATTAACAGTGGTGTATAGCTGACACTGTATTGACTGAGGTGTATAGCTGACACTGTATTGACTGAGGTGTATAGCTGACACTGTATTGACTGAGGTGTATAGCTGACACTGTATTAACAGTGGTGTATAGCTGACACTGTATTGACTGAGGTGTATAGCTGACACTGTATTGACTGAGGTGTATAGCTGACACTGTATTAACAGTGGTGTATAGCTGACACTGTATTGACTGAGGTGTATAGCTGACACTGTATTGACTGAGGTGTATAGCTGACACTGTATTGACTGAGGTGTATAGCTGACACTGTATTGACTGAGGTGTATAGCTGACACTGTATTAACAGTGGTGTATAGCTGACACTGTTTTGACTGAGGTGTATAGCTGACACTGTATTGACTGAGGTGTATAGCTGACACTGTATTGACTGAGGTGTATAGCTGACACTGTATTAACAGTGGTGTATAGCTGACACTGTATTGACTGAGGTGTATAGCTGACACTGTATTGACTGAGGTGTATAGCTGACACTGTATTGACTGAGGTGTATAGCTGACACTGTATTGACTGAGGTGTATAGCTGACACTGTATTAACAGTGGTGTATAGCTGACACTGTATTGACTG
>NC_091295.1:48024192-48079192 GCF_038502225.1 Cherax quadricarinatus
TAAACTGGATAGAAAAAGACGCTCCCTCTACAGAAGACGACGAAGAGTCACTGAGCTCCTCAGGAGTGCTAGAATATCTGATACACGAAGGGAGGCGCTGACCAGGGAAGTGGAAACTATCGAACTTAAGCTAAATGACTCTTACAGGAACCAGGAGAGGCAGGAGGAGCTTAAAGCTATTAGTGAAATTGAAAGAAATTCAAAATATTTCTTTTCATATGCCAAAAACAAGGCAAATACCACATCTAGTATCGGGCCCTTACTCAGACAGGATGGGACTTACACAGACGACAACAAGGAAATGAGTGAAATATTGAAATCCCAGTACGACTCTGTGTTTAGTGAACCACTAATCGGTCTGAGGATCGACGACCCAAATGATTTCTTCATGAATGAGCCTCAAAACTCCATAAATGTATGCCAGATTTCCGACATTACCCTAACTCCGATAGATTTCGAGAAAGCCATTGACAACATGCCTATGCACTCAGCCCCGGGCCCAGACTCGTGGAACTCTGTTTTCATTAAGAACTGCAAGAAACCCCTCTCGCGTGCCCTAAGTACACTATGGAGGAGGAGCTTGGACATGGGTGAAATTCCACAGTCACTTAAAACAACGGATATAGTCCCACTCCATAAAGGTGGCAGCAAAGCATTAGCTAAGAACTATAGACCAATAGCTCTGACATCCCACATCATAAAAATCTTTGAAAGAGTGCTAAGAAGCAGGATTGCAAATTACCTGGATTCCCAAAATCTGCACAATCCAGGGCAACATGGGTTCAGGGCAGGTCGCTCCTGCCTCTCACAACTACTGGATCACTATGACATGGCCTTGGATGCACTGGAAGAAAATCAGAATGCAGATGTAATATACACAGACTTTGCATAAGCATTTGACAAATGCGATCATGGCGTAATAGCCCATAAAATACGTGCTAAAGGAATAACTGGGAAAGTGGGGAGATGGATCTTCAACTTCCTAACAAATCGAACACAAAGAGTAGTGGTCAACAGAGTTAAATCGGAGGCTGCCATAGTGAAGAGCTCTGTTCCACAAGGCACAGTACTCGCCCCCATCTTATTCCTTATCCTCATATCAGACATAAACAGAGATATACACCACAGCACCGTATCATCCTTTGCGGATGATACTAGGATCTGCATGAGGCTGTCATCTGCTGAGGATGCGGTTAACCTCCAAGAAGATATAAACAAAGTTTTCCAGTGGGCAACGGTAAACAATATGATGTTCAATGAGGACAAATTCCAACTACTCCGTTATGGAAAACTGGAGGAGATAATAACTAGAACAGAGTATACTACTGTCTCCGGTAATACAATAGAGCGGAAAAATAATGTAAGGGACCTGGGAGTAGTAATGTCTGAGGATCTCACTTTCAAGGATCACAACAGTGCCACGATCGCACGTGCAAAGAAAATGATAGGATGGATAATGAGAACTTTCAAAACGAGAGATGCCAAGCCCATGATGATCCTTTTCAAATCACTTGTTCTCTCTAGGCTGGAATACTGCTGTACATTAACATCTCCATACAAAGCAGGTGAAATCGCAGATCTAGAGAGTGTACAGAGATCCTTTACTGCACGTATAAGTTCTGTCAAGCACCTTAACTACTGGGAACGCTTGGAAGCACTTGACTTGTACTCGTTGGAACGCAGGAGGGAGAGATATATCATAATCTACACTTGGAAAATCTTGGAAGGAATGGTCCCAAATCTGCACACAGAAATCACTCCCTACGAAAGTAAAAGACTGGGCAGGCGATGCAAAATCCCGCCAATAAAAAGTAGGGGCGCCATTGGTACACTAAGAGAAAACACCATAAGTGTCCGGGGCCCAAAACTGTTCAACAGCCTCCCATCAAGCATTAGGGGAATTGCCAATAAATCCCTGGCTGCCTTCAAGAGAGAGCTGGACAGATACCTAAAGTCGGTGCCGGATCAGCCGGGCTGTGGCTCGTATGTCGGACTGCGTGCGGCCAGCAGTAACAGCCTAGTTGATCAGGCCCTGATCCATCGGGAGGCCTGGTCGTGGACCGGGCCGCGGGGGCGTTGATCCCCGGAATAACCTCCAGGTAACTACTTCCACTACCAGTATTACTACTACCACTACTTCCACTACCAGTATTACTACTACCACTACTTCTTTGTCTTCCTTTCTTGGTCCCCTCCCTGTCCTCCTCGCCTATATATATTGACTCCCTCATTCTTTCGTGTTAGTGTGACTTTGTAAGTGGTCCAAGTCGGACCGAAACGTCGTCGTAAGCTTCTTTCTCCTATGTACGAGTTATTTGTGTATTGTTCCAGTCAGGATATTGTGTCTTTGTTTTTACTCAAATGTTAGCCTGGGCCTGTGACGTGGCTAGGATCCAAGACTCAACCTACAAAGAGGAGAGTACAAAGGCTCCTCAGTGTAACTACATGCACCGGTGTGTCCGCAAATGTTAAGGGTCTCTGGGTGTATCTAGGGACAAGCCTCATCCTTTGTCAGGGCTCGCCTGTCCACACGTATTTGGAGACTTATAAATATGCAAACAACGGTACGAGAGAGAACCCTCGCGAAGGAAACAAAGCTGGAGATACCTCGGCCTCGGAACGAGGCCCTCTTCAGCAGACGAGAAAAGTCCGCTGCTGTTAGTTTTTTGAGTCAAAGATAAAACCATTACACGGAACTTTAATGGTAATATTAACAGTGCTATTTCTAGTGTTATTACTAGGGATTTTACTAGTGCTAGTACTAGTGATATTTCTAGAGCAATTTCTAGTGACATTACTAATGCTATTTCTAGTGATATTACTAGTGCTATTTCTGGTGACATTAATAGAGCTATTTCTGGTGAAATTACCAGAGCTATTTCTAGCGATATTACTAGAGCTATTTCTAGTGACATTACTAGAGTTGTTTCTAATGACATTACTAGAGCTATTTCTGGTGACATTACTAGAGCTATTTCCACTACTGTTACTAGCGCAGTTACCAATACCATTACTAATGCTATTAATAGTGTTATTTCTAGTGTAATTACTATAGCAGCATAACTAATAAAAATTCGTTGATCTAGGTCGTTACTTCTTGCTAGACACTACACCGAACTATCAGTGGAAATTCAGCAAGCTTTCCAACAAGGGACCTTCAGCAGTACTTTTGACTGAACTCTTTTGTCCAAAATGATTATAAGTGTAAATTTCGGTTATTTTAGATTGATCAGCGAAATATAATGGAAGATGAAAGAATTTAGCCCGTGGGAGACTTAGGCCTACATCTGGCTATAGAAGAGAAAGACACAATACCGTGAGTGGAACAATCCACAAATAATAGCGTGACTTTGAAAATGGTTCAAGTCGGACCGAAACGTCGTCGTAAGCTCCTGTCTCCTATGTTCGGGTTATTTGTATGAAGTTCATTATTATCATAGGGGAGCGCTAAACCAGTAAGGATTAAACAGCGTCTATGATTAGGGGGGGTGGAGTAGAAGGCATTCAGGCTCAATTTAGGGAACTAGAGCACAGGTCACAGTTCCCTAGATCAAGAGCCCCTCACCAGAGTCAATGAACCTCCCCTTGAGGGGTGTGCACAGATCTTAACTTTCAGAAGCCGGGGATTTATTTACAAGCGAGAGAGAAGCTCCTCACATGACCTTAACAAAAATTAATGTCTTCTGCACTACACAAATAACCCCCACATGGGAGGCAAAGTTACGACGAGGTCGTAAGTTTGTCTTTGTGCGCGTTATTTGTGTGTTGTTCCGGTCACGGTCTTGTGCCTTTTTGTTCTATGTTATTGACGTTTAATTTAGTCAAGCCACGTCCGTACCACGTCCGTACCACGTCCGTACCACGTCCGTACCACGTCCGTACCACGTCTGCACTCGTGTCATTACGATTTCGTGTCATGATGTCTAGTGTGTATGTCGTGCGCGTCTCCCTCCGATACAACAATGGCTTCTCTTAATAGCCACAATGGAGGAAAATGAACTTAAAATGTGTATCCGAGTGCCCAAGACTCTTTAAGAAATGCAGTTGACTTCTTCAGTCAAATACAGAGGCAGCAGGTGTTGTAGTAAGGTAAAATTTGATGTAATCAGTCCATCAGAACTGCTGTCATAAAAGTTTCTAATTGACATAGACATGTGTTTATCACAGTGATACCATCTGAAAACACAAGTTTCTCAAAGAACTGACTTCTTCAAGAATTCTCTTATTGCATGTATGGCCAGGTCTTCATATCCGAAACCAAAAGTTATGCAATTATATCAGAATAGCCCGAATGCATTTTAAATTAACCCCAAATGTCGCAAGTGCCGAAGGATTAAAATAAATTCAATGTAAACAGAGCAGCAACACCTCAATATATATATATATATATATATATATATATATATATATATATATATATATATATATATATATATATATATATATATATATATATATATATATTCTGGTCATGCAGGACGTCGGTTAATGAAATTTAAAGCCTGTTGACTAAAAGAGGATCATTAAGACTGCATGTACTGGATCCTCTTTACCATTAGTCAAGAGCATTCTGATCCCCCATATAGAACTTCAACTCTTAGTGTACATACACTTAAAGTCACACATTTCACTGTATATGTATCCTGGTACATTAAGTTTAAAGTTTGCCGTTTACGTACAGTAAAACAAGAGATTGTTTTCAAACTTCAGGGGCCTTAATGTGAACATATACCTAAGGCATAAAACTTTATTTAATCATATCTTATAGAGTTCTGGTTAAGATAGAGTTTATTTGGGTATTTAAAAGCTTGTTTGTACCTGCGTGAGAATTAACGATTGTATTATTGGAATCTTTCCAGGAGATCGAACAGACTAGCAGTTTGGTTCCCTTGTGTATTCCTTCTGACAAACGTTCTGCGAATCAAGGCACGTTCTGTGTGCTTGTGTACGCTTGTGAGGTGGCTGGGTGGGTATGTTCCATGACTCGTTTTGCGTAGTAATGACTGTCATCTTACAGGGTAATGACTGTCATCTGTCACGAGACAGAAAATCTCATCAGTCCTAACAAGTGTGTGTGTGTGTGTGTGTGTGTGTGTGTGTGTGTGTGTGTGTGTGTGTGTGTGTGTGTGTGTGTGTGTGTGTGTGTGTGTGTGTGTGTGTGTGTGACTGCGCAATAACACGATATCATCTGCTATCTCGTTGACATTTACCCCGTAAAGTATTGAAGCTACAACACAAACTGTTATCACCAGTGACCAGTTTACCACAGGTAATGGGGTGTAGGGAGGGGGGAAGGGGAAGGTAAGGGGAGGGGAGGAGAGAAAGGAGTAGAGGGCTGGCTCATTGATTTTTTTAAATAAATACGCAGCTCTATTAACTGCAATGATAGAGATCGCAAAAACGTCGAATAAATTTGGTGACACTCCGCCCCCCCCTCTCTCTCTCTCTCTCTCTCTCTCTCTCTATCATACACATAAATATATGTATATCTGTGGCTAGCCGGGGACTTAAACAGTGTTATTTTAGCCCGCCTCGTGGGTAGCAAGTCAAAATTCACGACTCTCTCACCACTGGGCCATCAGTATTACCATTGGACTGATGGTCCAGTGCTTAAATTTTGACTTACTTCCCACGAGGCGGGCTAAAATAACACAGGTTCAATCCCCGGATAGCCGCAGTTTGTTAATTAAATTTTTTCATTTTATGTATATATATATATATATATATATATATATATATATATATATATATATATATATATATATATATATATATATATATATATATATATATATATATATATATATATATATATAATGTGTGTGTCGTGCCGAATATGTAAAACTGGTCAATTAGCAAGAACTCATTTAAAATTAAGTCCTTTCTAAAATTTTCTCTTATACATTTAAAGATATATATTTTTCATTAATGTTAATGTAAAAATTTATAATTTTGCACTAAAAGAATCTTAGAAAACTTACCTAACCTTATTATAACAAGAGTAATTTATTTTAGCCTAACCCAACTAAATATATTTTAGATTTGTTTACAATAATTTTATACTAAACAAACACAGTGAAATATATTTTTTTCGTTAGGTTAAGAAAGATTTTGGCGAAATTATTCCATACACAAATTTTCACTTGTCCTATATGGCAAGATCAGCGTTGCTATTTAAGCCAAGATCGCAAGTTCTGCCTATTCGGCACGACATATATATATATATATATATATAAACGAAAATGTCCGGAGTATTGTGGTACCAACACTGTCATACATGTGTGAAGCTTGGGTTTTACACGTTACAACGAGGAGGGGGCTGGAGGCAGAGGCGATGTCGTGTTAGAGGGCAATGTGTGGTGCAAATATTATACAAAGAATTTCAAGCCTTGAGACTGGGTGTGGAGTTACCAATATTATTTTTCGTACAGCTGGAGAGTTGAGATGGTTAGGACATCTAAAGAGGATGGTGCGAAATAGAATGACTTTGAGGGTGTATAAATATGAGTGGAGGGGCTGGAGGTAGAGGGTAAAAAAGGTTTTGAGTGTTAGAGGCTTGAACATCCAATAGTCTCTTGTGTGTTAGATAGGAGTGAGGGAAGTGATTGTTGTGATTTGACATGCTGCTGGAGTGAGATCAAAGGCAGCATTTAAGAAAGGATTCAAGGAAAGGAGTTATCTGAACTTTAGTCGTGGAGGTGGGAAGTACAGTGCCTACCTTCTCAAGGAGGGGCTGGAGGTACAGTGCCTGCCTTCTCAAGAGGGGCTGGAGGCACAGTGCCTGCCCCCTCAAGGAGGGGCTGGAGGTACAGTGCCTGCCTTCTCAAGAGTGGCTGGAGGTACAGTGCCTGCCCTCTCAAGGAGGGGTTGGAGGTACAGTGCCTGCCTTCTCAAGAGGGGCTGGAGGTACAGTGCCTGCCCTTTCAAGGAGGGGCTTTAGGTACAGTGCCTGCCCTCTCAAGGAGGGGCTGGAGGTACAGTGCCCGCCCTCTCAGGGAGGGGTTGGAGGTACAGTGCCTGCCTTCTCAAGAGGGGCTGGAGGCACAGTGCCTGCCCCCTCAAGGAGGGGCTGGAGGTACAGTGCCTGCCTTCTCAAGAGTGGCTGGAGGTACAGTGCCTGCCCTCTCAAGGAGGGGTTGGAGGTACAGTGCCTGCCTTCTCAAGAGGGGCTGGAGGTACAGTGCCTGCCCTTTCAAGGAGGGGCTTTAGGTACAGTGCCTGCCCTCTCAAGGAGGGGTTGGAGGTACAGTGCCTGCCTTCTCAAGAGGGGCTGGAGGTACAGTGCCTGCCCTTTCAAGGAGGGGCTTTAGGTACAGTGCCTGCCCTCTCAAGGAGGGGCTGGAGGTACAGTGCCCGCCCTCTCAGGGAGTGGCTGGAGGTACAGTGCCTGCCCTCTCAAGGAGTGGCTGGAAGTACAGTGCCTGACCTCTCAAGGAGGGGCTGGATGGACAGTGCCTGCCCTCTCAAGGAGGGGCTGGAGGTACAGTGCCTGCCCTCTCAAGGAGGGGCTGGAGGTACAGTGCCTGCCCTCTCAAGGAGGGGCTGGAGGTACAGTGCCTGCCCTCTCAAGGAGGGGCTGGAGGTACAGTGCCTGACCTCTCAAGGAGGGGCTGGAGGTTCAGTGCCTGACCTCTCAAGGAGGGGCTGGAGGTACAGTGCCTGACCTCTCAAAAAGGGGCTGGAGGTACAGTGCCTGACCTCTCAAGGAGGGGCTGGAGGTACAGTGCCTGACCTCTCAAGGAGGGGCTGGAGGCACAGTGCCTGACCTCTCAAGGAGGGGCTGGAGGTACAGTGCCTGACCTCTCAAGGAGGGGCTGGAGGCACAGTGCCTGACCTCTCAAGGAGGGGCTGGAGGCACAGTGCCTGACCTCTCAAGGAGGGGCTGGAGGTACAGTGCCTGACCTCTCAAGGAGGGGCTGGAGGTACAGTGCCTGACCTCTCAAGGAGGAGCTGGAGGCACAGTGCCTGACCTCTCAAGAAGGGGCTGGAGGCACAGTGCCTGACCTCTCAAGGAGGGGCTGGAGGCACAGTGCCTGACCTCTCAAGGAGGGGCTGGAGGCACAGTGCCTGACCTCTCAAGGAGGGGCTGGAGGCACAGTGCCTGACCTCTCAAGAAGGGGCTGGAGGCACAGTGCCTGACCTCTCAAGGAGGGGCTGGAGGTACAGTGCCTGACCTCTCAAGGAGGGGCTGGAGGTACAGTGCCTGACCTCTCAAGAAGGGGCTGGAGGCACAGTGCCTGACCTCTCAAGGAGGGGCTGGAGGCACAGTGCCTGACCTCTCAAGAAGGGGCTTGAGGCACAGTGCCTGACCTCTCAAGGAGGGGCTGGAGGCACAGTGCCTGACCTCTCAAGGAGGGGCTGGAGGTACAGTGCCTGACCTCTCAAGGAGGGGCTGGAGGCACAGTGCCTGACCTCTCAAGGAGGGGCTGGAGGTACAGTGCCTGACCTCTCAAGGAGGGGCTGGAGGCACAGTGCCTGACCTCTCAAGGAGGGGCTGGAGGCACAGTGCCTGACCTCTCAAGGACGGGTTGGAGGCACAGTGCCTGACCTTTCAAGGAGGGGCTGGAGGCACAGTGCCTGACCTCTCAATGAGGGGCTGGAGGCACAGTGCCTGACCTCTCAAGGAGGGGTTGGAGGCACAGTGCCTGACCTCTCAAGGAGGGGCTGGAGGTACAGTGCCTGGCCTCTCAAGGAGGGACTGGAGGTACAGTGCCTGACCTGTGAAGGAGGGGCTGGAGGTACAGTGCCTGACCTCTCAAGGAGGGGCTGGAGGTACAGTGCCTGACCTCTCAAGGAGGGGCTGGAGGTACAGTGCCTGACCTCTCAAGGAGGGGCTAGAGGTACAGTGCCTGACATCTCAAAGAGGGGCTGGAGGCACAGTGCCTGACCTCTCAAGGAGGGGCTGGAGGCACAGTGCCTGACCTCTCAAGGAGGGGCTGGAGGTACAGTGCCTGACCTCTCAAGGAGGGGCTGGAGGTACAGTGCCTGACCTGTGAAGGAGGGGCTGGAGGTACAGTGCCTGACCTGTGAAGGAGGGGCTGGAGGTACAGTGCCTGACCTCTCAAGGAGGAGCTGGAGGCACAGTGCCTGACCTCTCAAGGAGGGGCTGGAGGCACAGTGCCTGACCTCTCAAGGAGGGGCTGGAGGCACAGTGCCTGACCTCTCAAGGAGGGGCTGGAGGCACAGTGCCTGACCTCTCAAGAAGGGGCTGGAGGCACAGTGCCTGACCTCTCAAGGAGGGGCTGGAGGCACAGTGCCTGACCTCTCAAGGAGGGGCTGGAGGTACAGTGCCTGACCTCTCAAGAAGGGGCTGGAGGCACAGTGCCTGACCTCTCAAGGAGGGGCTGGAGGCACAGTGCCTGACCTCTCAAGAAGGGGCTGGAGGCACAGCGCCTGACCTCTCAAGGAGGGGCTGGAGGCACAGTGCCTGACCTCTCAAGGAGGGGCTGGAGGTACAGTGCCTGACCTCTCAAGGAGGGGCTGGAGGCAGGGATGTAAAAGTTCAATGGGTCATCAGCACTATCATGTCAACACGCTTCTGGCAAGACAGTGATTGAATTAGTGACAGTGAAAGTGCTTTCTCTTTCGTGTCACCAGGACTCACTGAGAGACGGTCCATGTGTACTATATATATATATATATATATATATATATATATATATATATATATATATATATATATATATATATATATATATATATATATACATATATATATATATATATATATATATATATATATATATATATATATATATATATATATATATATATATATATATATATATATATGCGTGTTTGTGTGAGTGAACTTCTAAATCCTTTTCGCAATCCGTAATATTAAGATCTACATTATTTAGTTTATATGTGGCATGGTTATTTTCCTGTCCAACATTTAGAACTTTGCATTTGTCTATATTAAACTGCATCTGCCACTTCTCCGACCATTGCATCAGTCTATTCAAATCATCCTGGAGTGCTCTAATGTCCTCATTAAAATGAATTGGACGGCCTATTTTGGTGTCATCAGCAAATTTGCTTATGTCGCTTTTTATTCCCTCATCTATGTCGTTTATGTAAATTGTGAACAACAACGGGACCAACAATGACCCCTGTGGAACACCGCTTGTGACGTGCCCCCATTCTGATTTCTCCCCATTTATGCAAACTCTCTGCTGCCTATTTGTCAACCATGCCTCTACCTAGGAAAAAATTTCTCCTATTTCGTGTGCCTTAAGTTTCCTCAATGGCCTCTGATGTGGAACTTTATCGAAAGCCTTACTGAAGTCCATATACACAATATCACATTCAATATCATGATATACCTCCTCAAATACCGTAGTGAAGAAAGTTAGTAAATTCCTAAGACAGGAACGCCCCTTTGTAAAACCGTGTTGAGATTCATTAATCAATCTGTGCCTATCAAGATGGCTACGAATTTCTTCGGCAATTATTGATTCCATAAATTTTTCCACTATGGAGGAAAGGCTTATTGGTCTATAGTTCGAAGCCAAGGACCTGTCACCTGCCTTGTAAACAGGTATTACATTTGCCTTTTTCCATTTATCAGGCACTATGCCAGTTTGAAGTGATGTGTTAAAAAGATTAGCCAAAGGTATGCTAAGTTTCTCTTTACATTCCTTTAACACCCTTGCAAACAGTTCTCAGGGCCTGGGGATTTGTTAGGTTTTAGTTTCTCTATTTGTCTGAGAACCATATCACCAGTTACCGCAATCGTGCATAGTTTATTATTTCTGGAATCTATTATTTCTGGAATTTCGCTAGTATTTTCCTGGGTAAAAACTAAGAGGAAGTAGGTATTGAAAATTTTACACATATCCTTATCACTGTCAATGATCTGACCAGAGTTACTCTTAAGTTGGCCAATCTTGTCCCTAATCTTACTTCTGTATGCCTGAAAGAAACCTTTTGGGTTAGTCTTCGAATCCCTTGCGACCCTTAGCCTCATAATCCCTTTTTGCTTTTCTTATTCCTTTTTTATTTCTTTAATTGATTATATTGATTTCTTAACTGCCCATCCCCTCTTTTGATACGCTTATATATGCCTCTCTTTTGACCATTGAGATGTTTTAATCTATTGTTCGTCCATCTGGGATCATTTTTGTTAGATCTAATTTCCCTACTCGGAACAAACGTTGTCTGGGCAGCTAGAACTATGCTTTGAAAAACGTCATATTGGTAACCAACACCACCAACCTGACCCAAGGTCAGGTCATCCCAATTTAGCCCACCCAGCGGCCAAGCGGAAGTCTGGGACAGAGATTTGATTGTAGTTATCTGGGTAATTCTATAATATATTGAAACTAAGTGATTTGTGATCACTTTCCCCAAGCTCATCATTAACTCAAGATTATTAATTAGTGATTCCTCTAGTTGGTTCTGTCACAACCTGTTCTAAACAGCAATCCTGAACTGTATCAAGAAAGTCACTAGACTCAAGATTTCCTGTCAAACTGTTCCAATAAATTTGTCTAAAGTTAAAATTTCCCATTAACACAACATTTTCATATCTAGATGCCTTATGAATTTCGTCCAATAACAGCTTACTGCACTCCCTATCAAGGTTTGGGGGCCTATATATCACATAAAAATTAATTTGTCACAACCCTCGAGAAACTGTAGCCAAATAGATTCTGTGTCCGATGTTTCTAATCTTATATCATGTCTAACACAACAATTTAAATTGCCACTATACCACCCTTCCTGTTGACCCTATCAGTGTGGAATAGTTTATAACCCTGTATGTTGCATTCAGAAGGCATTTCTCTATCTTTCAGGTTGAACCAAGTCTTAGTTATACCAATAATATCTATATTACCTACACTTGCAAGTAATCTTAGCTCATCTATCTTATTTCTTAGACTCCTACTATTTGTATAGTAAACCTTTAAGGGAGCTAGTCACTCGTTGCCCTCTACTATCTCTCTTTGTTGATCAGTTGCCTAGCCTTTACTAGCAACTTTATTTTGAATATTGTCTTTTGAACATATCTCTGAGGTATCATATATATATATATATATATATATATATATATATATATATATATATATAGGGAGGTACCATTGGGGTACCAATGGGGACCCTGAACCTCAGAGAAGACAATAAACGTCCCTCAGGGAAAACTCAAGGTTCTGCCCAGAGCTGTTTTAATATTTTCTTCTCCTACCACCCCCTATGTTTTATATTATATATGTACTTTATTAATAGACAAAATACATTGATAGAAAACACAAACATGAATACATTGGTACAATATATCAAAGATTATGAGTCTCCTCCAGTTCCTCCGAAGCTGTGTGTAAGAAATCACAAATGCTTGATTGTAAATATATAAAAATGTCACGATGAAAGCAGGAATAAACACCTAAACGCTTTCATGTGCTTACACATATATTTTCAGAGGAAGCTGTGTATAAACACATGAAAACTTTCAGATGTTTTCCTGTGCTCATTGTGACGTTTCTCCATATTTACAGTCAAACGTTTCTGACTTCTTCCACACAATTATATATATATATATATATATATATATATATATATATATATATATATATATATATATATATATATATATATATATATATATATTTTTTTGTGTGTGTGTGTGTGTGTGTGTGTGTGTGTGTGTGTGTGTGTGTGTGTGTGTGTGTGTGTGTGTGTGTGTGCGTGTGTGTGTGTGCGTGTGTGTGTGTGTGTGTAAAGAGAAACTATTCTATAAATAAACAATTTTTTTCAGAAAAAAGGCCTCTAAGCAACAATATTAATTTAATAAAAGCTTCAGTAACTAATATATGTCAATAAAAGTCTCAACAAGAACTCTCTACACACACTGACTACACACTAATTACTGTACATAAATTTCCTTTTAAATCCCAGAATAAAATGATTTTGTTTTGGTTTGGATATAAATGGGTGTTCATGACGATGCAATATTACTGAGGAAATAAAGAATTTAATGAATAAAAATGATATTTATATTTGCGTGGTTCATGGTTGTGTATCAGCGTTCTTATTATCCACACTTATCATCTTATTTATGAAGGTTATTATTCATTCTATCCCTTTTTCGTCTGCATTTAACATTACTCGTCACAGTGTATCTGCTCCCTTCCTTCTTTGCTAATGTTTAGCTAACTTATACTACGTACGTTCTGAGTGTCTGTTTCCTAAGCCTCGTAGCGTTGGCAATACATCACGGTTCAACAGCACATTGTTTTCCGCTGCCCGAGACCTGGTTATCTGATCGTAATTATTCTCTGTCTTCTCTCGCAGCCGCGTTTGTGTTGATATTCGAGTCCTTGTACGAAGACAGCACGATGCTGTTGCTGGTGCTTTTGTCATCGTCTCCTTTGACACGACGTTGTGGCTGGCGTCCGGTCAGCGCCTGCACAAGAGGCTTCTTCAGTCGAATATAGGCGAATATAACACCAGAGACAGTAGTAGTTTTGAGATGATCAGTCCCTCAGCCAAGGTAGGTGGTGGTCAGTCACTCAGTATGTAAGGTAGTGAGTGAGGCAGCTGGTGCTAGGCCATCTCTGGCAGGGGGAGCTGAAGCAGTATAGCAGGTTGAAGCAACAGGTATAGCAAGAGCAAGCAACAGGGATAACGGGAGGAAGCAACAGGTAGAGCAGAATACAGATGGTGCACCAGATAAGCATGACTAAGTGCAAGCGTGTATACAATCAAGCGAGTGTGTAAATGATCAATGGAGTGTGTGTGTGTGTGTGTGTGTGTACTCACCTATTTGTACTCACCTATTCGTGGTTGCAGGGGTCGATTCATAGCTCCTGGCCCCGCCTCTTTGCTGATTGCTACTAGGTCCTCTCTCTCCCTGCCCCATGAGCTTTATCATACCTCGCCTTAAAACTATATATGGTTCCCGCCTCCACTACGTCACTTTCTAGGCTATTCTACTGCCTGACAACTCTATGACTGAAGAAATACTTCCTAACATCCCTTTGATTCATCTGAGTCTTCAACTTCCAATTGTGACCTCTTGTGTCTGTGTCCCTTCTCTGGAACATCCCGTCTTTGTCCACCTTGTCCATTCCGCACAGTATTTTATATGTCGTTATCATGTCTCCCCTGACCCTCCTGTCCTCCAGTGTCGTCAGGCCGATTTCCCTCAACCTTTCTTCGTAGGACAATCCCAGTAGCTCTGGGACTAGTCCTGTTGCAAACATTTGCACTTTCTCTAATTTCTTGACGTGCTTGACTAGGTGTGGATTCCAAACTGGTGCTGCATACTCCAGTATGGGCCTGATGTAAGTGGTATACAGAGTCTTGAACGAATCCTTATTAAGGTATCGGAACGCTATCCGGAGGTTTGCCAGGCGCCCGTATGCTGCAGCAGTTATCTGATTGATGTGCGCCTCAGGAGATATGCTTGGTGTTATACTCACCCCCAGATCTTTTCCCTTGAGTGAGGTTTGCAGTCTTTGGCCATCTAAACTATATTGTGTCTGCGGTCTTCTTTGCCCTTC
The DNA here is from genome assembly GCF_038502225.1 of Cherax quadricarinatus. Lineage (NCBI taxonomy): Eukaryota > Metazoa > Arthropoda > Malacostraca > Decapoda > Parastacidae > Cherax > Cherax quadricarinatus. The sequence continues at coordinate 48,038,697 of NC_091295.1, forward strand.
CCCAATCTTCATGACTTTGCATTTGGCAGGGTTAAACTCAAGGAGCCAGTTGCTGGACCAGGCTTGTAGCCTGTCCAGGTCTCTTTGTAGTCCTGCCTGATCCTCATCCGATTTGATTCTTCTCATTAACTTCACATCATCTGCAAACAAGGACACTTCTGAGTCTATCCCTTCCGTTATGTCGTTCACATATATCAAGAACAGCACAGGTCCTAGGACTGACCCCTGTGGAACCCCGCTTGTCACAGGCGCCCACTCTGACACCTCGTCACGTACCATGACTCGCTGTTGCCTCCCTGTCAGGTATTCTCTGATCCATTGCAGTGCCTTTCCTGTTATGTGTGCCTGATCCTCTAGCTTTCGCAGTAACCTCTTGTGAGGAACTGTGTCGAAGGCCTTCTTGCAGTCCAAAAAAATGCAGTCGATCCACCCCTCTCTCTCTTGTCTTACTTCTGTCACCTTGTCATAAAACTCTAGTAGGTTTGTGACACAGGATTTTCCTTCCCTGAAACCGTGCTGGTTGTCAATTATACACTTTTTTCTTTCCAGGTGCTCCACCACTCTCCTCCTGATGATCTTCTCCATGACCTTGCATACTATACACGTTAGTGATACAGGTCTGTAGTTTAGTGCCTCATGTCTGTCTCCCTTTTTAAAAATTGGGACTATATTTGCCATCTTCCTTACCTCAGGGAGTTGCCCAGTTTCAATTGATGTGTTGAAGATCTTTGTTAATGGCACACACAGTATCTCTGCTCCCTCTTTAAGGATCCAAGGAGAGATGTTGTCTGGTCCCACCGCCTTTGAGGTGTCAAGTTCGCATAGCAGCTTCTTCACCTCCTCCTTGGTTATATGTACCTCATCCAGCACTTGCTGGTGTACCCCCCTGTTCTGATTTCCTGGAGTCCTACTGGTTTCCACTGTAAATACTTCTTTAAATCTCGTGTTGAACTCCTGACATACCTCTCGGTCGTTTCTTGTGAACTCCCCATCACCCTTCCTCAGTCTGATTACCTGGTCCTTGACTGTTGTTTTCCTCCTGATGTGGCTGTACAACAGCTTCGGGTCAGACTTGACTTTCGATGCTATGTTATTTTCATATTGTTGCTGAGCCTCCCTTCTTATCTGTGCATATTCGTTTCTGGCTCTTCGGCTTATCTCTTTATTTCCCTGAGTTCTCTGTCTTCTGTACCTTTTCCATTCTCTAGTACACCTAGTTTTTGCCTCCCTACACCTTTGGGTGAACCAAGGACTCGCTCTGTTCTTCCCATTATTCCTGTTTCCCTTGGGAACAAACCTCTCCTCTGCCTCCTTGCATTTTGTTGTCACATAGTCCATCATTTCTTGTACTGGTTTTCCTGTCAGTTCCCTCTCCCACTGAATGTCTTGCAGGAAGTTCCTCATGCCTGAGTAGTTCCCCCTTTTGTAGTTTGGTTTTCACAACCTATTCCTGCTACTCTCTCCACTTGGAGCTCAACTATGTAGTCGAAGCACAGAACCACATGATCACTAGCTCCCAGGGGCCTTTCGTACATGATATCCTCGATGTCCGAACTACTCAAGGTGAATACAAGGTCCCGTCTTGCTAGTTCATCCTCTCCTCTCTCTCTGGTAGTGTCTCTAACATGTTGATGCATGAGGTTTTCCAGTACCACATCCATCATCTTGGCTCTCCATGTTTCGGGACCCCCCTGGGGTTCCAGGTTTTCCCAGTCAATCTCCTTGTGATTGAAATCACCATAACTAGTAACTTTGCTCCCCCCATGTGTGCTCTCCTGGCCACCCCGGCTAGTGTGTCGACCATTGCTCTGTTGCTCTCATCGTATTCTTCTCTTGGCCTCCTGCAGTTCTGTGGTGGGTTGTACATTACTGCAATTATCACCTTATGTCCCTCAGACTGGATTGTTCCTACTAAGTAATCCCTTTCGTCCATGCCATCCATTCCTTCCATTTTCTCAAAACCCCACTGGTTTTTAATGAGCAGTGCAACTCCTCCTCCCCCTCTCCTCCCTCTGTCTTTCCTGAGGATTTGATATCCGGATGGAAAGATTGAATCTGTTATTATTCTGGTGAGTTTTGTTTCTGTGAGTGCTATTATGTCTGGGGATGTCTCCTTGATTCTTTCATGCCACTCCTCATCCTTATTTGTTATTCCATCTGTATTTGTATACCACACCTTCAACTTCTTTTCTAAGACTATGGTCTGGGAGGTATATTGGTGTTGGGAAAGTGGGAGACCTGATAAGGAACTATTGGTGGTTGCTGTGGGGGTGGAGTTTGCAATGCAGTGGGTGGGGGCATTGGATGTGGCATGGGTGTTTTGGTTTAGAGTGTTTGGTTGCACTGGGGTTGACCTGGTTGGGGGCCTTCTATAGGAAGTTGTGAGGGAGGCTGTATTTGGTCTTCTTCCTGGGTCTGGGATCTCCTGTCTGTCTTCTCCATCCCCTCTCTTTCCTCCTCTCGCCTTTGTACCATCTCTCTCAGTTTCTGCCTTTCTGCTTGTGTTCTGTCGTGGTCGAGATACACCTTCCTGTATGCCGGCATGTCCCTTAATCGTGCTTTCTCCTGCAGGATCCTGTTCCGAGTCGATTCTGCCTTGAAGGTCACTTTCACTGGCCGGGTTCTTTTTTTTACAAACCCCCCTATTCTCCGAAAATTTTCCAGCTGGGTCATGTCGTCTTCTCCTATTGCTTTTATGATGCTTTCAATTGCTTTTTTTTCCCTTGTTTTCTTGCTTCATATGTTTCCCCTTCAACTTCCTGGAGCCCATACACAAAGACTGACCTCACCCTTTCATTCTCCCACTGCATATCCTTGTGTATCCTCTCATTCAATTTGATTTCCTCCATTGCAGCTTTCCTTTCTTCAGTTTCACTAGCTAATGTACTTGGGCTCAGTGGCCTGTCATTTTTCCTTCTCGGCATTCCCTGGGCTCTGATGTGATCTGTTAGGGCCTCCAAATATAGCTTAGCTCTTTCATTTACTACACTCTCCTCTGATAGAGCTTCTACATGCAGTTTTGCAGTCTCTGATGTCAATCCCAAAATATTCTTTAGTTCTTTAGGCTGTTTCAGATTTTTCAGTTCCTCTTCTAAACTCTGTATCCTGGCCTCTGCTGCTTTGACTTGCACCTCCCACTTCCTGCTTTCCATATCTATCCTCTCTTCCATTCTCATGCTAAGTTCTTCTAGTTTCTTTTCCCATTCATGTTCCCTTTTCATGAGCTCTGCTGCCCAATCTTCTTTTACAGCTTCCTCCTCCTGACCCTTGGTTTTCCTTCCTACTCTCTGGCAACCCATTTTTGTTTTATCCTGATTGCCTCAGAGTGGGAAACCTATGTAATTCTGTGTGTTAGGTTAGTAGTGTGTATGTCAGAGTGTGGGGGGGGGAAGGTAGAGGAGGAACTGTGGCTATGTGGGAGAGGAGTGGGGAGGGGGATTTAGGGGAGAATATGGGGAGTGGGAAGGAAGGAGAAACAAGTGGGTGAGTGGGAGAGGGAGAGGGGAAAGGAGGGAGAGGGGGAAGGAGGGAGAGGTGGGGAGGGGGAGGATGAAAGAGGAAGGGGTGGGATCAGGGGAAGGAGTGAGATGTCGGTGGGGGAGGGTGGAGTGTATGTGTGAGTCTGGATATTTGTGTGTGTACTCACCTAGTTGTACTCACCTAGTTGAGGTTGCGGGGGTCGAGTCCGAGCTCCTGGCCCCGCCTCTTCACTGATCACTACTAGGTCACTCTCCCTGAGCCGTGAGCTTTATCATACCTCTGCTTAAAGCTATGTATGGATCCTGCCTCCACTACATCGCTTCCCAAACTATTCCACTTACTGACTACTCTGTGGCTGAAGAAATACTTCCTAACATCCCTGTGATTCATCTGTGTCTTCAACTTCCAACTGTGTCCCCTTGTTACTGTGTCCAATCTCTGGAACATCCTGTCTTTGTCCACCTTGTCAATTCCTCTCAGTATTTTGTATGTCGTTATCATGTCCCCCCTATCTCTCCTGTCCTCCAGTGTCGTCAGGTTGATTTCCCTTAACCTCTCCTCGTAGGACATACCTCTTAGCTCTGGGACTAGTCTTGTTGCAAACCTTTGCACTTTCTCTAGTTTCTTTAGGTGCTTGGCTAGGTATGGGTTCCAAACTGGTGCCGCCTACTCCAATATGGGCCTAACGTACACGGTGTACAGGGTCCTGAATGATTCCTTATTATTCAGGACCCTGTACACCGTGTACGTTAGGCCCATATTGTATGTGTGTGTGTGTGTGTGTGTGTGTGTGTGTGTGTGTGTGTGTGTGTGTGTGTGTGTGTGTGTGTGTGTGTGTGTGTGTAATTATGTATGGAATTATGTGTGGGTTTATTATGTGTTCGCAATAAAGCTAACAGAGTTCTTGGCTTCATATCTAGAGGTATAAATAATAGAAGGTTGTTCTTCAACTCTATATATCCTTGGTTAGGCCTCATTTAGACTATGCTGCTCAGTTCTGGTCACCGTATTACAGAATGGATATAAATGCTTTGGAAAACGTACAGAGGAGTTTGACAAAGATGATCCCATGTATCAGAAATCTTCCCTATGAGGATAGACTGAGGGCCCTGAATCTGCACTCTCTCGAAAGGCGTAGAATTAGGGGGGATATGATCGAGGTGTATAAATGGAAAACAGGAATAAATAAAGGGGATGTAAATAGTGTGCTGAAAATTTCCAGCCAAGACAGGACTCGCAACAATGATTTCAAGTTGGAAAAATTCAGATTCAGGAAGGATACAGGAAAGCACTGGTTTGGTAATAGAGTTGTGGATGAGTGGAACAAACTCCCGAGTACAGTTATTCAAGCTAAAACGTTGTGTAGTTTTAAAAATAGGTTAGATAAATACATGAGTGGGTGTGGGTGAGTGTGAGTTGGACCTGACTAGCTTGTGCTGCTGGGTCTGGTACAGTGCTCCATCCTTGAGTGGGGATTGTCAGACTGGGTGGGTCAATGGGATAATCCGAGGGGTGAGTCATTGGTCTAATCCGAGGGGGGGACATGGACCTGCTCTGAATGGGTCAGTAGGCCTGTGGCAGTGTTCCTTCTTTCTTATGTTCTTATGTTCTTATGTTTTTGTGTCTGAAAAGTAGGTGACTTGTGCGTTGGAGTGTAATATGGAGTCTCAGTGGTCCCTTGACTGACCACAAGCTCTTGTGGCCTGTCCCCCACCCTCCTGGGACTTGACCCACACCTACTTACAATGTTGCCCTTTATGCTTATCCTGCCACCTAGCTTATAGTACTTTACTCGCCTTATTCAATGGATTACCAATTGCTACTCCTTACTGAATACTTTAGTGCCTATTCTTTATCGTGCTATCAGAGTTAGACCATTCACAATCAGCTTGGCGGTTAATTGGAACCTGAAACCCCACACCCAAACAACCACTAATAGGTGAATACAGTACTTGCAATGCAGCTGTAGTGGCCTGTAGATTGTCCAGCTCGATGTGACGTCCTGGCATAGATCCACCTCAATTTCTTGTTATGTAATGTACCCTATTCACTGTATTTCTCTCACTGGTCACACGATTGTTTCACTTTATTATCTTTCTTGGGTGACATGTGACAACGTCGCCTTACCACCCACACTAGCCTGCCCGCGCCACCACGTTTTACTTTCTAGATCACTTACAAAATTGTGGCTCTCCCCACACTTATGTAGCTCAGCAGATTGTAAAATCGCTTCAAGGATTGTTCACTACCCTAACACACTTAGCAACCCTTGCAGAACACTTGGGTAGCCCTCAAAAACACTTATATTCGCGGAGCACGGAAGGCGTGACTCGCCAACGCGGTGTCCCTACTGTCCCCTACTGTGTGTGTGTGTGTGTGTGTGTGTGTGCGTGCGTGTATCTGTTCATACAGAAAGAGTGTGAAGAGTAATTAAAAATTATCTGGCGTCATAACTATTTCTCAAAATACATTTTATCACGAAATTATTAGATGGTCTAAAAAAAGCACTTCGTTAACTTTATGGGAATTAAAATATTCTTGGCTGATAGTACAACGTTGAAATGCAATGATAATGACCCTCGTGTAGACGACACACCATGAACCAGACCATCCCAGCAACAAGGTTACTTGTAGACTTCAACCCAGCAACAAATAAAGCCACAGTTAGAAACGTCATTCAGAAAACGTTTCTCCTTTGTTCCGAAATGTTGTCTTATTAAAATTTCCAACAATATCGTAGAGCTTCTGACATTTCGCAATATTTTCAACTTTTTTTTTTTTTTTTTTTTTTTTTTTTAGTTTTTTTTCAAGCAGTTTTATGAACATTCAACTTTTCCATTAAAATTATGGACTTTTTGCATTTCTACATTTAATTTAATCGGAAGTAAGATTTACCTACTGCTTGGTTATCAAATCAACGGTATTCCCTTATCATCTACTGTTACGGCATTGACATGCCCATGTAAACAGTCGGGAGTGCTGTTGTCGTTGTCTTGAGGATCAACAGTCGGGAATGACGTTGTCGTTGTCTTGAGGATCAACAGTAGGGAATGAAGTTGTCGTTGTCTTGAGGATCAACAGTCGGGAATGACGTTATCGTTGTCTTGAGATCAACAGTCGGGAGTGACGTTGTCGTCTTGAGGATCAACAGTATGGAGTGCCGTTGTCGTTGTCTTGAGGATCAACAGTCGGGAGTGACGTTGTCGTTGTCATGAGGATCAACAGTCGGGAATGACGTTGTCGTTATCTTGAGGATCAACAGTCGGGAGTGACGTTGTCGTCTTGAGGACAAATCATCCCAGTTGACAGCCATCCCAACGTGAAAGGACCTACTTGGATCTCTCAGCTATAATCAACACGGGACCATACGGCTGTCAAGATCTTCTTTCACTGAGGAAACTCGACCCGCTGACAGCTCTCAGCTGATAAACAATCTGGCCATAAACAATCAATACCCGACCATAAACAATCAACACTCGATCATACGCAATCAACACTCGATCATACACAATCAACACCCGACCATAAACAATCAACACTCGATCGTAAACAACACCCGACCATACACAGTCAACACCCGACCATACACAACCAACACCCGACCATACACAATCAACACTCGATCATACACAATCAACACTCGATCATACACAATCAACACCCGACTATAAACAATCAACACTCGATCATACACAATCAACACTCGATCATACACAATCAACACCCGACCATAAACAATCAACACTCGATCGTAAACAACACCCGACCATACACAGTCAACACCCGACCATACACAACCAACACCCGACCATACACAATCAACACTCGATCATACACAATCAACACCCGACCATAATCAATACCCGACCACACAGAATCAACACCCGACCATACACAATCAACACTCGACCATACACAATCAACACTCGATCATACACAATCAACACCCGACCATAAACAATCAACACTCGATCATACACAATCAACACTCGATCATACACAATCAACACCCGACCATAATCAATACCCGACCACACAGAATCAACACCCGACCATACACAATCAACACTCGACCATACACAACAAACACCCGACCATACACAATCAACACTCGACCATACACAACAAACACCCGACCATACACAATCAACACTCGATCATACACAATCAACACCCGACCAAAATCAATACCCGACCATACACAATCAACACTCGACCATACACAATCAACACCCGACCATACACAATCAACACCCGGTCATACACAACACTCGACCATACACAATCAACACTCGACCATACAGTCTTGCCCTGAGCTCCTTGTACAGAGAAAAGGTAGTGTGTGTTTCCAGAAGACCTTAGAATATTCTGACACGTGGATATTTATCTTTGCTGTGTGAAAGAGTGGTCCAAGACCAGGCCACGGGACAGTGGTACATGAAACCATCAATAGGTAGACTCCCGAGGGGTGCCACACTGGATAGTGCCCCACAGCTGACAGTGTGGGGCACTACGCTGCGTGAGCAGCGCCATCCTGGGTAGGTGTAACAACACACACCAGGCGGCCTCCTTCACACACAAATAATGAACCCCAGAAACACAAACACAAGGAGAGAAGTGACGCGAAAACAAATACCTGGTTTAAAGCCGAGGAGAGAGAACTGATGGAAGAGAGCAAAGGGGACAGAGCAGAGGGAGAGGAGGAAGAAATTATGAGTGGGGAAAATTAGTAGATGCTTCTAACAGATGCTGCTAGTAGTAGATGCTGCTAGCAGAACCGTGGTTAGACGCCATTGTTTACAGCATCACATCTGTGGTCGCTTTCTTGCGGTTTACCACCGACTCCACATGGTCCAGCATTCAAAATTTATTTCTTTGCTTAGTATACAATGTGTTGTCTACACGTAATAAACATTGTTAAGCAGAAAAAAAAGCTACTAGCATGCATGAGCATTTCGGGTAGGACCGAAACGTCGTCAAAAGACTCCCCTCCTACGTGACTTTTCATTCGATCTACGGCATTGTGACATTTTAAATTCTTCCTTCAGTGAGGCATTAGCTGCAAAATTTTCCTATACGGGTGGACAGTGAAGTGTACAAGACGACACTGGTGTCTGGCTCCTAGCATGGCAACTCAGCCCCCAGACACCATCAAGCTGGGAAGTGTACAAGACGACACTGGTGTCTGGCTCCTACCATGGCAACTCAGCCCCCAGACACCATCAAGCTGGGAAGTGTACAAGACGACACTGGTGTCTGGCTCCTACCATGGCAACTCAGCCCCCAGACACCATCAAGCTGGGAAGTGTACAAGACGACACTGGTGTCTGGCTCCTACCATGGCAACTCAGCCCCCAGACACCATCAAGCTGGGAAGTGTACAAGACGACACTGGTGTCTGGCTCCTACCATGGCAACTCAGCCCCCAGACACCATCAAGCTGGGAAGTGTACAAAACGACACTGGTGTCTGGATCCTACCATGGCAACTCAGCCCTCAGACACCATCAAGCTGGGAAGTGTACAAGACGACACTGGTGTCTGGATCCTACCATGGCAACTCAGCCCCCAGACACCATCAAGCTGGGAAGTGTACAAGACGACACTGGTGTCTGGATTCTACCATGGCAACTCAGCCCCCAGACACCATCAAGCTGGGAAGTGTACAAGAAGACACTGGTGTCTGGATCCTACCATGGCAACTCAGCCCCCAGACACCATCAAGCTGGGAAGTGTACAAGACGACACTGGAGTCTGGCTCCTACCATGGCAACTCAGCCCCCAGACACCATCAAGCTGGGAAGTGTACAAGAAGACACTGGTGTCTGGATCCTACCATGGCAACTCAGCCCCCAGACACCATAAAGGTGGGAAGTGTACAAGACGACACTGGTGTCTGGATCCTACCATGGCAACTCAGCCCCCAGACACCATCAAGCTGGGAAGTGTACAAGACGACACTGGTGTCTGGATCCTACCATGGCAACTCAGCCCCCAGACACCATCAAGCTGGGAAGTGTACAAGACGACACTGGTGTCTGGATCCTACCATGGCAACTCAGCCCCCAGACACCATCAAGCTGGGAAGTGTACAAGACGACACTGGTGTCTGGCTCCTACCATGGCAACTCAGCCCCCAGACACCATCAAGCTGGGAAGTGTACAAGACGACACTGGTGTCTGGCTCCCACCATGGCAACTCAGCCCCCAGACACCATCAAGCTGGGAAGTGTACAAGACGACACTGGTGTCTGGATCCTACCATGGCAACTCAGCCCCCAGACACCATCAAGCTGGGAAGTACACAAGACGACACTGGTGTCTGGATCCTACCATGGCAACTCAGCCCCCAGACACCATCAAGCTGGGAAGTGTACAAGACGACACTGGTGTCTGGCTCCCACCATGGCAACTCAGCCCCCAGACACCATCAAGCTGGGAAGTGTACAAGACGACACTGGTGTCTGGATCCTACCATGGCAACTCAGCCCTCAGACACCATCAAGCTGGGAAGTGTACAAGACGACACTGGTGTCTGGCTCCTACCATGGCAACTCAGCCCTCAGACACCATCAAGCTGGGAAGTGTACAAGACGACACTGGGGTCTGGATCCTACCATGGCAACTCAGCCCCCAGACACCATCAAGCTGGGAAGTGTACAAGACGACACTGGTGTCTGGCTCCTAGCATGGCAACTCAGCCCCCAGACACCATCAAGCTGGGAAGTGTACAAGACGACACTGGTGTCTGGATCCTACCATGGCAACTCAGCCCCCAGACACCATCAAGCTGGGAAGTGTACAAGACGACACTGGTGTCTGGCTCCTAGCATGGCAACTCAGCCCCCAGACACCATCAAGCTGGGAAGTGTACAAGACGACACTGGTGTCTGGATCCTACCATGGCAACTCAGCCCCCAGACACCATCAAGCTGGGAAGTGTACAAGACGACACTGGTGTCTGGCTCCTAGCATGGCAACTCAGCCCCCAGACACCATCAAGCTGGGAAGTGTACAAGACGACACTGGTGTCTGGATCCTACCATGGCAACTCAGCCCCCAGACACCATCAAGCTGGGAAGTGTACAAGACGACACTGGTGTCTGGCTCCTAGCATGGCAACTCAGCCCCCAGACACCATCAAGCTGGGAAGTGTACAAGACGACACTGGTGTCTGGATCCTACCATGGCAACTCAGCCCCCAGACACCATCAAGCTGGGAAGTGTACAAGACGACACTGGTGTCTGGATCCTACCATGGCAACTCAGCCCCCAGACACCATCAAGCTGGGAAGTGTACAAGACGACACTGGTGTCTGGCTCCTACCATGGCAACTCAGCCCCCAGACACCATCAAGCTGGGAAGTGTACAAGACGACACTGGTGTCTGGCTCCTACCATGGCAACTCAGCCCCCAGACACCATCAAGCTGGGAAGTGTACAAGACGACACTGGTGTCTGGATCCTACCATGGCAACTCAGCCCCCAGACACCATCAAGCTGGGAAGTGTACAAGACGACACTGGTGTCTGGATCCTACCATGGCAACTCAGCCCCCAGACACCATCAAGCTGGGAAGTGTACAAGACGACACTGGTGTCTGGCTCCTACCATGGCAACTCAGCCCCCAGACACCATCAAGCTGGGTAGCATCACATTATTAATGGACCAAAATAGTGACACGAGTCAATTCGCTGAACATACAAAAATAAACTGAATTAAAAACTGAAGATACCGTTGAACTTATGAAGATTTGAACAACCTAATATCGTACTACGAAAAGTGACAGATGCAGTTTAACCTGGGAGAAACAAAGGTCCAAACACACAGGAATGTAAATTAACCTTTAACTAAACCGGTTAGAATAATGCCTCTTGTTAGGTGATTTTTTTTTACCTAACGAATGTAACAGAATCATCATTAACATTCAAATATCTTGTATCTTAATGTGGGCGCCATCTGTAACCTAACATCTCGCTGTAACATCTCTCTCTCTCTCTCTCTCTCTCTCTCTCTCTCTCTCTCTCTCTCTCTCTCCCAGAGAAGCTCATCATCTTGAACTTGAGATAGAGCTCAACAGTGGACAGAGTGGCTCGTTATCTACCCCCCAACTGCTTCACTTTTCTTGTTTACAGCCGCTGTTATTTCTCAGCAGCAGCAACAACAGCATTTTTGATACGTCAGCTCTTAACAGTAGCCATTCCAGCGGTGCAGCCCTCAACAGCATTATTACTGCAGCAGATACAGCTTTTAGTATTAATATCGGTAGCAGATACAGCCCTAGCATTAACACATTAACAGATACAGCTCCTAGCAGTACCAGCAGAAGGTGCAGCCTGCAGTAACTTCAGCTTGCAGTATCAATATTAACATTACATCAGACACAAGACGTAACATACAGCAGATGCAATCCTCAAGAATTAAAATCATGTTTACAGCAGCAGGAGAGTAACAGCAGCAACGGCAACACGAGAGAGTAACAGCAATAACGGCAGCAGGAGAGTAACAGCAGCAACGGCAGCGGGAGAAGCAACGGCAGTAACGGAAGCAGGAGATAACCAGGTGACCGAGAAAGATTTCTCAAGTCTCACTCAAGATGGCATCCCTGAGTGACACTCCTGTCGACAAGTGTTGTGAAACCTCACTTTCCCGCTCAAGAAGGACATGTCATGGGATGAAGAGGCAGAGAGAGGTGAGGCAGTGAGAGGTGAGGCAGTGAGAGGTGAGGCAGCGAGAGGTAAGGCAGTGAGAGATGAGGCAGTGAGAGATGAGGCAGTGAGAGGTGAGGTATGGGGTGAGATTAGTGAAAAATAGAACAAGATGTACAGCGAGAAGAACGTAAAGGTCGACCAGAACATTTGGAAAATTAATAAGTAGTTTATATGTTAGGAAGGCGACTTGGAAGAGTGTCCCAGGGTGAAGGACCAGCTGGTGTCCCAGGGTGAAGGACCAGCTGGTGTCCCAGGGTGAAGGACCAGCTGGTGTCCCAGGGTGAAGGACAAGCTGGTGTCCCAGGGTTAAAGGACCAGCTGGTGTCCCAGGGTGAAGGACCAGCTGGTGTCCCAGGGTTAAAGGACCAGCTGGTGTCCCAGGGTGAAGGACCAGCTGGTGTCCCAGGGATCAAGGACCAGCTGGCGTCCCAGGGTTAAAGGACCAGCTGGTGTCCCAGAGTGAAGGACCAGCTGGCGTCCCAGGGTTAAAGAACCAGCTGTTGTCCCAGGGTTCAAGGATCAGCTGGTGTCCCAGGGTGAAGAACCAGATAGTGCCCCAGGGTTCAAGAACCAGCTGGTGTCCCAGGGTTCAAGAACCAGCTGGTGTCCCAGGGTTCAAGAACCAGCTGGTGTCCCAGGGTTCAAGGACCAGCTGGTGTCAGAGTTATAAATGTGAAAATGTTCAAGTCACAGCTGTTAGGTTAGATCTGCTGTGGATGCTGCTGCACATCACTCAGAAGAACCAACTCTTAAAGGCAGTTTATCAGCATCACCCAACAACCTCTCCAGCCCAGTACTGACACCACCACATACAATCTACCCGTCCCTCGAAGAATATATGTCGTGCAGAATAGATAAAAATTGGTCAATTAGCAAGAACTTTGTAAAATTTTATCTTATACGTTGAAAGATACATTTTTTTAGTTTGTTAATGCATAAATTAATAATTTTGTACCAAACGAACCTTAGAAAACTTAAACCTTATTATAACAAGCACAATTTAATTTAACCTAATCCAACTAAATATATTTTAGATAAGTTTACAATAATTTAATTATTATAATTTTATAACTTTTGTAAACTTATCTAAAATATATTTAGTTGGATTAGGCTAAGTTAAATTGCGCTTATTATAATAAGGCTAGGTAAGTTTTCTAAGGTTCTTTTGGTACAAAATTATTAATTTATACATTTACTAAAAAAATATATATTTAAACGTATAAGAGAAGATTTTAGAAAGGACTTAATTTTAAATGAGTTCTTGTTAATTGACCAGTTTTACCTATTCAGCACGACATTATATATATACATATATATATATATATATATATATATATATATATATATATATATATATATATATATATATATATATATATATATATATATATATATATATATGCAAAACAACCACTCTGAAAGAATAGAGAAATTCCAAGCGCTTTCGTGACTACTCACATTATCCTTGATAATGTGAGTAGTCACGAAAGCGCTTGGAATTTCTCTATTCTTTCAGAGTGGTTGTTTTGCATATTCTGAAATCACCTGTTTACTGTGATCTTATTACATATATATATATATATATATATATATATATATATATATATATATATATATATATATATATATATATATATATATATATATATATATATATATATATATATATATATATATTAAAAATATAGGGAGGTACCACCTCTAGAACGTTACAGGGGACCCTAATCCTCAGAGAAGACAATAAACGAACCTCGGGTAAAACTTAAGGTTCTCCCCGGAGCTGTTTGAATATTTTCTTCTCCTTCCACCCCCTATAATTTTTATTATATATGTACTTTATTAATAGACAGAATATATTCATAGAAAACACAAACATGAGTACATTGGTACAATATATCAAAGGTTATGAATGTCCTCCAGTTCCTCCGAAGATGGACGCGAGCCCAGTATGCAGCATGCATTTTTCCTTTGGATAGCCACGCTGAGGCCCCGGAACATGAAAGTGGCTGCTCTTGGGTCCCTGGTGGTGTCGATGAGTCTGGAATCCAGTTCTTTAAGGAAACGTGTGGCATGTTTTCCCCATGATCCCAAGGTCTCTGAACCCACTGGGACAAATTGATACTGTTGGCTTATGTCCCTGTACTTGCTGATCTTGTACTCCTCCCTGTGGTCAGCAGCTCCTCCCTGTCGCCCCACACTGTGATGAATATAGGTGTCAGCCAGTGTGGACACACAGGTATAGTCCCATGCTAAGAGCGTGCCATTCTTCCAAGGATAGATGGTGATTCCATCAGGGCGGTTTGCTGTGTTGTGGGTATTGTTGGCTGCTAGTGATCGTGGCTCCCTCTCAGCTGGGCATCCAGCTGTTGCAAGGGTTCTCTTTATGATGTCGTTGATCTCACTGTGTCTTGCATGCCAGCCCTTGATTTTGGAACAGTTAAGACCATGTACACCATATTGGTCGGCTTGCGCATCGCCGCAAATACACGCATATTCCGTGTGAATTGGGGGCAGCAAGGCACAGAACCACTGCAATACACGTGTTCTCATTGCTGATATGGGAACTGTTTGGAGAAAGTCCCCGGAGTGATGTGCTCTCACAGTTTGGAGACGGGCAATCTCCCTGTCTGATGTTGCAGCCCTGAGCATGTTGGAAGCACCTTTTCGGCGATGGGGCCATCCCAGCTTGACTGTTTGTAAGCCAGTGCTGTACTAGGTTTTGGTGCAGGAGGAGCAAGAGTCTCCCATTCAGTGATGCCACTGGCAAAGTTAGGGTCCTGTATTCTTGCTGAGTCACTGAGGTTATATATATATATATATATATATATATATATATATATATATATATATATATATATATATATATATATATATATATATATATATATCGTGCCGAATAGGCAGAACTTGCGATCCTGGCTTAAACAGCAACGCTCATCTTGCCATATAGGACAAGTGAAAATTTGTGTATGCAATAATTTCGCCAATATCATTCTGAACCTAATGAAAAAAAATATATTTGATTGTGTTTGTTTAGTATTAAATTACTGTAAACGCAATTAAAATATATTTAGTTGGGTTAGGCTAAAATAAATTGCTCTTGTTATAATAAGGTTAGGTAAGTTTTCTAAGATTCTTTTGGTGCAAAATTAAAAATTTCTACTTTAACATTAATGAAAAAAATAAAATATATCTTTAAACGTATAAGATAAAATTTCAGAAAGGACTTAATTTTAAATGAGTTCTTGCTAACTGACCAGTTTTACATATTCGGCACGACATATATATATATATATATATATATATATATATATATATATATATATATATATATATATCCTCCCTTTCTTATACAGTTTTTGTTGCTTCTCTCTGTAATGGAGAAGCGTTTATAAAAGGCTAGTTTCTTCTCTGTATAGGAAAGTCCATCCTGAAAGATCGTAATTCAGAAGTGATAGTAAGTACAGTTCTTCTGGTAAGAAACCGTTGAAGCTGTCGTAGCTGAATCTTTACTGAAATACTTGACGCTGTCCTAATTGTCCTGCTGAAGTCTCCCAGCTCAGACCGACATATTAGTATTGTGTAAGTGACCCATACTGTGTCACAGAATGTAAGAGGGAAGTAGTTACTTGGTGGGAACAAAAGCTAACCATCATAGGGTACCAGAACACTGCTGATTTAACAGTTTTGCTAAATAAAAGCAACTTCATCCCTTACCCCATCACCTTTCTCCTCCTCCATGACCCTTCATGCCTACCTGGCAGGTGGTAAACAAGTCAGCACTACGACCCATCAACCACACATCCGCCAGCATGTTTGGTGGATGTGGTGGAGTGGGGCGGATGTTTACTGGACGAAGCGTGTGCGTGTACTCACCTACATGTGGTTGCAGGGGTCGAGTCACAGTTCCTGTGTGCATGTGTAATAAAATCCAAAACACCATAAGAATACAAGTGCAACTTGTAACACACTATTTACACAAATTTGCTGTATTTTCAAACGAGAAGAGACACCGAGCTCAACCACTCAAGACACCATCTCTTGCTTATCTCAAAAAACATCTCTCTCCCGACCTCCTTATCTCTGGCAAACGTCAACCAGCAACAGCACTCACGCAAACGTAAATAATTTCCGTCTCCGTATCTCCACCCCGCCCCGTCTCCTCGGAAGCCGAGCAGCCTTCTCAGCCCCGTAGAGTATTTGTACAAACATCGTCATTAGTGCCAATTTGGCAGAGTTTTGCACAATACTTATTAGATATACTGCCAGTGATTCCTCTTCCCGTTTGCTCAGGAAGTAATGAAATAAGCACTTCCTGGGTCTATGTTTATTATTATTATTATTATTATTATTATTATTATTATTATTATTATTATTATTATTATTCCCTGTTTCACATCCTCTTTTGTTTATTAAAAGATTTCTTACAATGAATAGTCTTAATCGTGTGAGATTTTTTTGAATGGGTCCCTCCATGGATAGCAGTGATTTACACAAGATCCCTCCATGGATAGCAGTGATTTACACAAGATCCCTCCATGGATAGCAGTGATTTACACAAGATCCCTTCATGGATAGCAGTGATTTACACAAGATCCCTCCATGGATAGCAGTGATTTACACAAGATCCCTCCATGGATAGCAGTGATTTACACAAGATCCCTCCATGGATAGCAATGATTTACACAAGATCCCTCCATGGATAGCAATGATTTACACAAGATCCCTCCATGGATAGCAATGATTTACACAAGATCCCTCCATGGATAGCAGTGATTTACACAAGATCCCTCCATGGATAGCAGTGATTTACACAAGATCCCTCCATGGATAGCAATGATTTACACAAGATCCCTCCATGGATAGCAGTGATTTACACAAGATCCCTCCATGGATAGCAGTGATTTACACAAGATCCCTCCATAGATAGCAGTGATTTACACAAGATCCCTCCATGGATAGCAGTGAATTACACAAGATCCCTCCATGGATAGCAGTGATTTACACAAGATCCCTCTATGGATAGCAGTGATTTACACAAGATCCCTCCATAGATAGCAGTGATTTACACAAGATCCCTCCATGGATAGCAGTGATTTACACAAGATCCCTCTATGGTTAGCAGTGATTTACACAAGATCCCTCCATGGATAGCAGTGATTTACACAAGATCCCTCCATGGATAGCAGTGATTTACACAAGATCCCTCCATAGATAGCAGTGATTTAAACAAGATCCCTCCATGGATAGCAGTGATTTACACAAGATTCCTCCATAGATAGCAGTGATTTACACAAGATCCCTCCATGGATAGCAGTGATTTACACAAGATCCCTCCATGGATAGCAGTGATTTACACAAGATCCCTCCATGGATAGCAGTGATTTACACAAGATCCCTCCATGGATAGCAGTGATTTACACAAGATCCCTCCATGGATAGCAGTGATTTACACAAGATCCCTCCATGGATAGCAGTGATTTACACAAGATCCTTCCATGGATAGCAGTGATTTACACAAGATCCCTCCATGGATAGCAGTGATTTACACAAGATCCCTCCATAGATAGCAGTGATTTACACAAGATCCCTCCATGGATAGCAGTGATTTACACAAGATCCCTCCATGGATAGCAGTGATTTACACAAGATCCCTCCATGGATAGCAGTGATTTACACAAGATCCGTCCATGGATAGCAGTGATTTACACAAGATCCGTCCATGGATAGCAGTGATTTACACAAGATCCGTCCATGGATAGCAGTGATTTACACAAGATCCCTCCATGGATAGCAGTGATTTACACAAGATCCCTCCATGGATAGCAGTGATTTACACAAGATCCCTCCATGGATAGCAGTGATTTACACAAGATCCCTCCATGGATAGCAGTGATTTACACAAGATCCGTCCATGGATAGCAGTGATTTACACAAGATCCGTCCATGGATAGCAGTGATTTACACAAGATCCGTCCATGGATAGCAGTGATTTACACAAGATCCCTCCATGGATAGCAGTGATTTACACAAGATCCCTCCATGGATAGCAGTGATTTACACAAGATCCCTTCATGGATAGCAGTGATTTACATAAGATCCCTCCATGGATAGCAGTGATTTACACAAGATCCCTCCATGGATAGCAGTGATTTACACAAGATCCGTCCATGGATAGCAGTGATTTACACAAGATCCTTCCATGGATAGCAGTGATTTACACAAGATCCCTCCATGGATAGCAGTGATTTACACAAGATCCCTCCATGGGTAGCAATGATTTACACAAGATCCGTCCATGGATAGCAGTGATTTACACAAGATCCCTCCATGGATAGCAATGATTTACACAAGATCCCTCCATGGATAGCAATGATTTACACACGATCCCTCCATGGATAGCAGTGATTTACACAAGATCCCTCCATGGATAGCAATGATTTACACACGATCCCTCCATGGATAGCAATGATTTACACAAGATCCCTCCATGGGTAGCAATGATTTACACAAGACCCCTCCATGGGTAGCAGTGATGTGGCATGCAAAGAGTACGTAACCTTTATTCGGCGCATGTACACACCCTCATTCACAGGCTATCTCCCCCAACCAGCGAACCAGGTGACTGAGGGTTGACAATGGGGCCCCGTCGTTCAACCAGTACCCAGGTTCCAGCCAATGAGATGATGGTTTTGGCAATCGCAAAGGTTATGTGGGTACCACTCTCCTGTCTGCTCTTGTCATTCCCATTCCAGAGCTGGTTGAAGCACGGTCTGCTCTCTAGTGGCTTCTGTTCTGTCTTGCTTACCGTGGAGTGCACTAATACCTATCACTGTACATAGTGTATATAGTGTACATACTTCTGTTCTAAATTGGTGAAGGATAATATAAGTCAAAACTTCTCTGCTGTGTTTATTTTGCTCCCTTTACACCCAGGATAACAGGCCATTTGGAACCCTCCATGGGTAGCAATGATTTGCACGAGGCATTAAGGACCCACGTTACGGCAAGCGCCGGTGTTAAGGGTGGCAGGAACCTCGCTAATGATTGCAAGAGTCGTGTTAAGAGGGTCGACACGAGTTCATCTTAATGGTGGCACCGTGTCAGGTTAAGGAGGCCTACAAGTAGCTACAGGCACCTTATCCTCTTCCAGTACTGCATACTCTGGGTACCTAATACCGAGGCCGCGGCATTCAGTTCCATCCCTGGCAATCCCATCCGACAGACTATTGTGCTGGCTACAATCCTGCGTGATGGAGTGTGACAGGAAACGTGGGTAGCCGTACTGCCACTCTCATGTAGAATAGAGTAGCAGTACATGCTGATACATCCAACTTTTTGTTAGATTAAGCAAACAGGATGTAACAGGTGTTTGTACTCGATGTGAAGTACTGATCTGCTCACGAATTAATCGATTTGATAAATTTCTTACCATTTGTCTAAGAAATACACTTCGACGCTCATCTCTAAAAACATCGTTGCTTTATCAACGAAGAAAAGAACTTAGTTGCAAGTTGAACCTGCGTGTAAATTAAAAATAAACCTTATAGGCTTTAACCAGTGAAGAATTAAGCAAAGTGGTGTGTGTTTTTTTACGAAATTGTTAAACTCTTAGCTATATCTAGAGTTTAAACATGGCTGGCTACGTGCCGTCACCTGTAGAGTGCTTCTGTCAACATTGCAATATTAACGAGCAATCGCGGGCACTCGCTGCAATAAACTATCCCGAATATTCACTCCGACATTTCTGAAGCCTCAAGAAGCACCGTGAGCTACCGAGATATATTTCTGGCAACAATCATAGCCTCTGGCAGCCAATTTGGTATCGTGTGTCCGGAGCGTCGCCAGGAACTAAGGACTCGTTCTCCCAACGAGTCCCTATATCCGCAAAGCTGAAGCTCCTGCCAACATACGACGTACAGATTCGAACGCTCCGACGGCCGCCCTCCAGAGACCAGCTGTTTGGGGGAAAGTCATCAGTGTCATCGTTAGGCGCTTTCGTGCGGTCACACGTACATCGTTGGAGAAAGGATGTTGTTCCTCCTATACTGTGAGGCCCTCTTCAGTAGAGGGGAGGTTCAGTGTGAGAACCTCTTCAGCTGAAGCTTCGGCATATGTTTAAAATTCACAGTCCTCGTTTTATTCACTGTTTGTGTACGTGTTAATGTAAGGTAGTTTGCACTGTTAACCAGCTTGTTACTCTTACGTATTTGGATTTCTCGGCTGCTGTATGGATCTATCAGCTGTTGTACTCACCTAGTTGTACTCACCTAGTTGAGGTTGCGGGGGTCGAGTCCGAGCTCCTGGCCCCGCCTCTTCACTAGGTCACTCTCCCTGAGCCGTAAGCTTTATCATACCTCTGCTTAAAGCTATGTATGGATCCTGCCTCCGCTACATCGCTTCCCAAACTATTCCACTTACTGACTACTCTGTGGCTGAAGAAATACTTCCTAACATCCCTGTGATTCATCTGTGTCTTCAGCTTCCAACTGTGTCCCCTTGTTACTGTGTCCAATCTCTGGAACATCCTGTTTTTGTCCACCTTGTCAATTCCTCTCAGTATTTTGTATGTCGTTATCATGTCCCCCCTATCTCTCCTGTCCTCCAGTGTCGTCAGGTTGATTTCCCTTAACCTCTCCTCATAGAACATATCTCTTAACTCTGGGACTAGTCTTGTTGCAAACCTTTGCACTTTCTCTAGTTTCTTTACGTGCTTGGCTAGGTGTGGGTTCCAAACTGGTGCCGCATACTCCAATATGGGCCTAACGTACACGGTGTACAGGGTCCTGAATGATTCCTTATTAAGATGTCGGAATGCTGTTCTGAGGTTTGCTAGGCGCCCATATGCTGCAGCAGTTATTTGGTTGATGTGCGCTTCAGGAGATGTGCCTGGTGTTATACTCACCTCACTGTGTGTGTGTGTGTGTGTGTACTCGCCTAATTGTACTCACCTAATTGTGGTTGCAGGGGTCGAGACTCAGCTCCTGGCCCCGCCTCTTCACTGATCGCTACTAGGTCCTCTCCCTCTCTGCTTCCTGAGCTTTGTCATACCTCTTCTTAAAACTATGTATGGTTCCTGCCTCCACTAGTTCACTAGCTAGGCTATTCCACTTCCTGACGACTCTATGACTGAAGAAATACTTCCTAACGTCCCTGTGACTCGTCTGAGTCTTCAGTTTCCAGTTGTGACCCCTTGTTTCTGTGTCCCCTCTCTGGAACATCCTATTTCTGTCCACCTTGTCTATTCCCCGCAGTATCGTGTATGTCGTTATCATGTCTCCCCTGACCCTTCTGTCCTCCAGTGTCGTCAGTCCAGTTTCCCTCAACCTTTCCTCGTACGACATTCCCCTGAGCTCTGGGACTAGCCTTGTTGCAAACCTTTGTACTTTCTCTAACTTCTTGACGTGCTTGACCAGGTGTGAGTTCCAGACTGGTGCTGCATACTCCAGTATGGGTCCAACATACACAGTGTACAGTGTCTTGAACGATTCCTTATTAAGGTATCGGAACGCTATTCTCAGGTTTGCCAGGCGCCCGTATGCTGCAGAAGTTATTTGGTTGATGTGTGCCTCCGGTGACGTGCTCGGTGTTATGGTCACCCCAAGGTCTTTCTCCCTGAGTGAGGTCTGTAGTCTTTGTCCACCTAGCCTATACTCTGTCTGCGGTCTTCTTTGCCCCTCCCCAATCATGACTTTGCATTTGGCAGGATTGAATTCGAGAAGCCAGTTTCTGGACCACATGTCCAGCCTGTGTGTGTGTGTGTGTGTGTGTGTGTGTGTGTGTGTGTGTGTGTGTGTGTGTGTGTGTGTGTGTGTGTGTGTGTTTGAGTCTCTGCTCTTGCCCCCGTCACTTAACCTGCTGCTGCAGTCGTTACTGGCCTCTAGAAACACTGTTTATCACTATTTTCTAGCAAGAAACTAGGCCAGGTTTCGAGATCCCAACAGCAGCTGATCCTGGAGTCTACCTGGAGGCCATTCCGGGGATCAACATCCCCGCTGCCCTGTCCACGACCAGGCCTCCGTGTGATGTAGTTCAACTATCCTTGGTAGGTAGCTAAGGGAGACCTAATTTAACCAGTTATATGGTCACACCTTGCTTTGGCAAATAGCTGTCAGACACGCCTTTCGGCTTA
Source organism: Cherax quadricarinatus (assembly GCF_038502225.1). Lineage (NCBI taxonomy): Eukaryota > Metazoa > Arthropoda > Malacostraca > Decapoda > Parastacidae > Cherax > Cherax quadricarinatus. The sequence goes on from NC_091295.1 coordinate 48,061,019, forward strand.
AGTCTGAGATCTTTTGCTCTTGACGGCGTCAGACCTCGGCGTCAGGTCGTAACACGTGGTCTACGCCTTATGGGGAACGGGGTGCTTAGAGGACCATATAAGCAAGGTAACAACAACTGAGCAAGGAGGTTGTTGGTGACAGATCCGGAGAGCGAGAGCTGTGGACAGCTGCGTGTGTAGTGGACCACGCACTGTAAATCTCGGGTCAGCTGGTCGGTGAATTAAGAGTGAGTACTAGTCCGTGTTACTGATAACATCTACCCTTCCCCCTGGTAATAAGTCTCATAGGTCAATTGTTATATTATGTAAATTTCCATCAGGATATGTTGTATTCTAGCCCTTTTATGTTATTAAGTAAACTATAGCCATAGTTCCCATTTTTATTTGTACCTTCACATGCTATTCCTTATTCTGTTAAGCACAGGGATAACACAGGAGACGTGCTCACTTGTTGGGATACCTCAGGCAGAGTAGGTAAAGGTTTCACATCTGAATGGACCAGAGACCGGGCCGCGGGGACATTGATCCCGAGAATACCCTCCAGGTAGACTCCAGGATCAGCTGCTGTTGGGATCTCGTAACCTGGCCTAGTTTCTTGCTAGAAAATAGTGATAAACAGTGTTTCTGGAGGCCAGGGACCAGTAACGACTGCAACAGCAGGTTAACAGACGGGGGCAAGAGCTGAGACTCAACCCACCCACACAGACGCACACACACACACACACACACACACACACACACACACACACACACACACACACACACACACACACACTTACTTCACTCTGGAGGTCCCAAGGTGGTAATAGCAGTGATGTATGACCCGCCACAGAACAGCAGGAGGCCAAGGCAAGAGTACGACGAGAGCAATAGAGCGATGGTTGACACACTGGCTAGAGTGGCCAGAAAAGCTCATGCATGCAGGGCAAAGCTTCTGATCATGGGTGACTTTAACCACAAGGAGATCGATTGGGAGAACTTGGACCCACATGGGGGCCAAGATACATGGAGGGCTAAGATGATGGAGGTGGTACTGGAAAACTTCATGTGCCAACACGTAAGGGACACTACAAGAGAGAGAGGAGAGGATGAACCAGCAAGGCTGGACTTAGTATTCACCTTGAGTAGTGCAGATATCGAGGACATCACGTATGAAAGACCCCTTGGGGCCAGTGACCATGTGGTTTTAAGCTTCGAATACACAGTAGAGCTACAAGTGGAGGGAGAAGCAGGAAGGCCAGGACGAATGAAGCCAAACTACAAGAAAGGGGACTACACAGGAATGAGGAACTACCTGAACGGGGTTCAGTGGGACAGAGAAATGGCAGGGAAGTCAGTTAATGAGATGATGGAATATGTAGCAACAAAATGCAAGGAGGCTGAGGAGAGGTTTGTACCCAAGGGTAACAGGAATAATGAAAAAGCCAGGATGAGCCCATGGTTTACCCAAAGGTGCAGGGAGGTAAAAACCAAGTGTGCTAGGGAATGGAAGAAATATAGAAGGCAAAGGACCCAGAAGAATAAGGAGAACAGTCGTAGAGGCAGAAACGAATATGCACAGATGAGAAGGGAGGCCCAAAGACAATATGAAAATGACATAGCAGCGAAAGCCAAATCTGACCCGAAACTGTTGTACAGCCACATCAGGAGGAAAACAACAGTCAAGGACCAGGTAATCAGGCTAAGGAAGGAAGGAGGAGAGACAACAAGAAATGACCGTGAAGTATGTGAAGAACTCAACAAGAGATTCAAAGAAGTGTTCACAGAGGAGACAGAAGGGACTCCAGAAAGACGGAGAGGTGGGGCACACCACCAAGTGCTGGACACAGTGCACACAACCGAGGAAGAAGTGAAGAGGCTTCTGAGTGAGCTAGATACCTCAAAGGCAATGGGGCCAGATAACATCTCCCCATGGGTATTGAGAGAGGGAGCAGAGGCGCTATGTGTACCCCTAACAACAATATTCAATACATCTATCGAAACAGGGAGATTGACTGAGGCATGGAAGACAGCAAATGTAGTCCCAATCTTTAAAAAAGGAGACAGACATGAAGCATTAAACTACAGACCAGTGTCACTGACATGTATAGTATGCAAAATCATGGAGAAGATTATCAGGAGAAGAGTGGTGGAACACCTAGAAAGGAACGATCTCATCAACAGCAGCCAACATGGTTTCAGGGACGGGAAATCCTGTGTCACAAACCTACTGGAGTTCTATGACATGGTGACAGCAGTAAGACAAGAGAGAGAGGGGTGGGTGGATTGCATTTTCTTGGACTGCAAGAAGGCGTTTGACACAGTTCCACACAAGAGATTGGTGCAAAAACTGGAGGACCAAGCAGGGATAACAGGGAAGGCACTACAATGGATCAGGGAATACTTGCCAGGAAGACAGCAGCGAGTCATGGTACGTGGCGAGGTGTCAGAGTGGGCACCTGTGACCAGCGGGGTCCCGCTGGGGTCAGTCCTAGGACCAGTGCTGTTTCTGATATTTGTGAACGACATGACGGAAGGAATAGACTCTGAGGTGTCCCTGTTTGCAGATGACGTGAAGTTGATGAGAAGAATTCACTCGATCGAAGACCAGGCAGAACTACAAAGGGATCTGGACAGGCTGCAGACCTGGTCCAGCAATTGGCTCCTGGAGTTCAATCCCACCAAGTGCAAAGTCATGAAGATTGGGGAAGGGCAAAGAAGACCGCAGACGGAGTACAGTCTAGGGGCCAGAGACTACAAACCTCACTCAAGGAAAAAGATCTTGGGGTGAGTATAACACCAGGCACATCTCCTGAAGCGCACATCAACCAAATAACTGCTGCAGCATATGGGCGCCAAGCAAACGTCAGAACAGCATTCCGACATCTTAATAAGGAATCATTCAGGACCCTGTACACCGTGTACGTTAGGCCCATATTGAAGTATGCGGCACCAGTTTGGAACCCACACCTAGCCAAGCATGTAAAGAAACTAGAGAAAGTGCAAAGGTTTGCAACAAGACTAGTCCCAGAGCTAAGAGGTGTCCTACGAGGAGAGGTTAAGGGAAATCAACCTGACGACACTGGAGGACAGGAGAGATAGGGAGGACATGATAACGACATACAAAATACTGAGAGGAATTGACAAGGTATTTGAGGAGGTAGATCATGGTAATGAATATGATATTGTGTATATGGACTTCAGTAAGGCTTTTGACAGGGTCCCACATCAGAGACTGTTGAGGAAAATTAAAGCACATGGAATAGGAGGAGAAATTTTTTCCTGGATAGAGGCATGGTTGACAAATAGGCAGCAGAGAGTTTGCATAAATGGGGAGAAATGAGAGTGGGAAAGTGTCACGAGCGGTGTTCCACAGGGGTCAGTGTTGGGCCCCCTGCTGTTCACAATCTACATAAACGACATAGATGAGGGCATAAAGAGCGACATCGGCAAGTTTGCCGATGACACCAAAATAGGCCGTCGAATTCATTCTGACGAGGACATTCGAGCACTCCAGGAAGATTTGAATAGACTGATGCAGTGGTCGGAGAAGTGGCAGATGCAGTTTAATATAGACAAATGCAAAGTTCTAAATGTTGGACAGGACAATAACCATGCCACATATAAACTAAATAATGTAGATCTTAATATTACGGATTGCGAAAAAGATTTAGGAGTTCTGGTTAGCAGTAATCTGAAACCAAGACAACAGTGCATAAGTGTTCGCAATAAAGCTAATAGAATCCTTGGCTTCATATCAAGAAGCATAAATAATAGGAGTCCTCAGGTTGTTCTTCAACTCTATACATCCTTGGTTAGGCCTCATTTAGATTATGCTGCACAGTTTTGGTCACCGTATTACAGAATGGATATAAATTCTCTGGAAAATGTACAAAGGAGGATGACAAAGTTGATCCCATGTATCAGAAACCTTCCCTATGAGGATAGACTGAAGGCCCTGAAACTGCACTCTCTAGAAAGACGTAGAATTAGGGGGGATATGATTGAGGTGTATAAATGGAAGACAGGAATAAATAAAGGGGATGTAAATAGTGTGCTGAAAATATCTAGCCTAGACAGGACTCGCAGCAATGGTTTTAAGTTGGAAAAATTCAGATTCAGGAAGGATATAGGAAAGTACTGGTTTGGTAATAGAGTTGTGGATGAGTGGAATAAACTCCCAAGTACCGTTATAGAGGCTAGAACGTTATGTAGCTTTAAAAATAGGTTGGATAAATACATGAGTAGATGTGGGTGGGTGTGAGTTAGACCTGATAGCTTGTGCTACCAGGTCGGTTGCCGTGTTCCTCCCTTAAGTCAATGTGACCTGACCTGACTAGGTTGGGTGCATTGGCTTAAGCCGGTAGGAGACTTGGACCTGTCTCGCATGGGCCAGTAGGCCTTCTGCAGTGTTCCTTCGTTCTTATGTTCTTATGTTCTTATGTTCCAGAGATTGGACACAGTAACAAAGGGACACAGTTGGAAGCTGAAGACACACATGAATCACAGGGATGTTAGGAAGTATTTCTTCAGCCACAGAGTAGTCAGTAAGTGGAATAGTTTGGGAAGCGATGTAGTGGAGGCAGGATCCATACATAGCTTTAAGCAGAGGTATGATAAAGCTCACGGCTCAGGGAAAGTGACCTAGTAGCGATCAGTGAAGAGGCGGAGCCAGGAGCTCGGACTCGACCCCCGCAACCTCAACTAGGTGAGTACACACACACACACACACACACACACACACACACACACACACACACGCACGCACGCACCACACACACACACACACACACACACACACACACACACACACACACACACAGAAGAGTGGTGGAACACCTAGAAAGGAACGATCTCATCAACAGCAGCCAACATGGTTTCAGGGACGGGAAATCCTGTGTCACAAGCCTACTGGAGTTCTATGACATGGTGACAGCAGTAAGACAAGAGAGGGGTGGGTGGATTGCATATTCTTGGACTGCAAGAAGGCGTTTGACACAGTTCCACACAAGAGATTGGTGCAAAAACTGGAGGACCAAGCAGGGATAACAGGGAAGGCACTACAATGGATCAGGGAATACTTGTCAGGAAGACAGCAGCGAGTCATGGTACGTGGCGAGGTGTCAGAGTGGGCACCTGTGACCAGCGGGGTCCCACAGGGGTCAGTCCTAGGACCAGTGCTGTTTCTGGTATTTGTGAACGACATGACGGAAGGAATAGACTCTGAGGTGTCCCTGTTTGCAGATGACGTGAAGTTGATGAGAAGAATTCACTCGATCGAAGACCAGGCAGAACTACAAAGGGATCCGGACAGGCTGCAGACCTGGTCCAGCAATTGGCTCCTGGAGTTCAATCCCACCAAGTGCAAAGTCATGAAGATTGGGGAAGGGCAAAGAAGACGGCAGACGGAGTACAGTCTAGGGGGCCAGAGACTACAAACCTCACTCAAGGAAAAAGATCTTGGGGTGAGTATAACACCAGGCACATCTCCTGAAGCGCACATCAATCAAATAACTGCTGCAGCATATGGGCGCCTAGCAAACCTCAGAACAGCATTCCGACATCTTAATAAGGAATCGTTCAGGACCCTGTACACCGTGTACGTTAGGCCCATATTGGAGTATGCGGCACCAGTTTGGAACCCACACCTAGCCAAGCATGTAAAGAAACTAGAGAAAGTGCAAAGGTTTGCAACAAGACTAGTCCCAGAGTTAAGAGATATGTCTTATGAGGAGAGGTTAAGGGAAATCAACCTGACGACACTGGAGGACAGGAGAGATAGGGGGGACATGATAACGACATACAAAATACTGAGAGGAATTGACAAGGTGGACAAAGACAGGATGTTCCAGAGACTGGACACAGCAACACGGGGACACAGTTGGAAGCTGAAGACACAGATGAATCACAGGGATGTTAGGAAGTATTTCTTCAGCCACAGAGTAGTCAGGAAGTGGAATAGTTTGGGAAGCGATGTAGTGGAGGCAGGATCCATACATAGCTTTAAGCAGAGGTACGATAAAGCTCATGGTTCAGGGAGAGTGACCTAGTGGCGACCAGTGAAGAGGCGGGGCCAGGAGCTTGGACTCGACCCCTGCAACCTCAACTAGGTGAGTACAACTAGGTGAGTACACACACACACACACACACACACACACACACACACACACACACTACATAATTTAGGAGACGGTTTAAACACTCACTAATTGGCACTTGTCACGGTATAAACTTTAAGTTGAAGATAAAAGTTTGTATTAATAGTTGTTGGCTCTAATGTTGGAGAAAGATGCTAGGCACCAGTGCTGGAGGAGGGTGCCAGATAAGTGTTGGAGGAGGGTGCCAGACAATCGTTGAAGAGAACGTTAGACGTGTGTGTGTGTCTGTGCGTTTGTGTGTGTGTGTGTGTGTGTGTGTGTGTGTGTGTGTGTTTTGATACTTGTTGCAGGAGTAGATCAGTGCTGGTGTTTCCACATTCAGTTTGTCAAACATGTTTACAAAGGTTCCTCTGGAACCTTTGTAAACTCACTCCTCCATTGTAAATACCAGTCCAGCTGTCTACCACAATTTAAAAAAAAAATCAGTTTTCCTCTTGGGATTGTGAGTAAATGTTTGAGAGTGCACTTCCGCTCCAGTCACTTTCCGTCACTCACAGGTGGCACCAGACAGCTGGTACCCACCACCTTGCAGTCATCACTTGGCACCCAGAGGCTTTGTACTTAACCCCTTAGCACCCAGCAGCTGGCACCCGGCACCTACCATCTGTCACCCAACATCCGGCACCTACCATCTGTCACCCAGCATCCCGTTCTTCGAGACGCCCAACGCAGCACTCCTGGCGAATCACTACGCTTTCACAGTAAGCTTATTTAGGTTCAGTACACCTAAGTACAATTATTATACGTAAATAACATAGGATAACCCGAGAAAAGTCAGACAAAGTGATTTACCTCCATTCATACTCACGCACAACTACCTGAAACCAGCATAAATATGCGAAGAGTGAACCCTGATCATTACCCAGGGTTCAGGCAGCCAACACCGAGGTTTTCTTACCCAGGGTTCAGGCAGCCAACACCGAGGTTTTCTTACCCAAGGTTCAGGCAGCCAACACCGAGGTTTTCTTACCCAAGGTTCAGGCAGCCAACACCGAGGTTTTCTTACCCAAGGTTCAGGCAGCCAACACCGAGGTTTTCTTACCCAAGGTTCAGGCAGCCAACACCGAGGTTTTCTTACCCAAGGTTCAGGCAGCCAACACCGAGGTTTTCTTACCCAAGGTTCAGGCAGCCAACACCGAGGTTTTCCTACCCAAGGTTCAGGCAGCCAACACCGAGGTTTTCTTACCCAAGTCGCGAAACTAGAGACTAAATGATGGTGGGCTCAGAAAAACTCAGCGAGTGTCGACATTAGGAGATTAGCGTTGCTACCTGCCCAGGTGCCGTGATCTCACGACGCCGAGATTACTACTCGTTATGACGGATCCGCAGTGTTAATGCTTAAATATGTTGAATGCTTATGCGCCTTACGTAAATTGTTGAGTAAACAGGAATACAATTCTACATTATTGTATTTAGCGCCCCGCAAGAATATTATAGTGATTTGTGTTAAATTTATACTACAATTTACACTGTGGCACTACAATTTACACTGTGGCACTACAATTTACACTGTGGCACTACAATTTACACTGTGGCACTACAATTTACACTGTGGCACTACAATTTACACTGTGGCACTACAATTTACACTGTGGCACTACAATTTACACTGTGGCACTACAGTTTACACTGTGGCACTACAATTTACACTGTGGCATTACAATTCGTTCAGTTTTCCACACACAAATAAGGTCATCTCAAACTTTGTGGGTCTGTCCTCGTGGGTTGGGTCTTCTCTCCACTGTGGGTCTGTCCTCGTGAGTTGGGTCTTCTCTCCACTGTGGGTCTGTCCTCGTGAGTTGGGTCTTCTCTCCACTGTGGGTCTGTCCTCGTGAGTTGGGTCTTCTCTCCACTGTGGGTCTGTCCTCGTGAGTTGGGTCTTCTCTCCACTGTGGGTCTGTCCTCGTGAGTTGGGTCTTCTCTCCACTGTGGGTCTGTCCTCGTGAGTTGGGTCTTCTCTCCACTGTGGGTCTGTCCTCGCGAGTTGGGTCTTCTCTCCACTGTGGGTCTGCTCTCGTGAGTTGGGTCTTCTCTCCACTGTGGGTCTGTCCTCGTGAGTTGGGTCTTCTCTCCACTGTGGGTCTGCCCTCGTGAGTTGGGTCTTCTCTCCACTGTGGGTCTGCCCTCGTGAGTTGGGTCTTCTCTCCACTGTGGGTCTGCCCTCGTGAGTTGGGTCTTCTCTCCAATGTGGGTCTGTCCTCGTGAGTTGGGTCTTCTCTCCACTGTGGGTCTGTCCTCGTGAGTTGGGTCTTCTCTCCACGATGGGTCTGTCCTCGTGAGTTGGGTCTTCTCTCCACTGTGGGTCTGTCCTCGTGGGCTGAATCTGCGTATATACACAGAGTAATTCCTATTTAAAATATTTTAACCGGTGTTGAACACGTTATATGAAGACTTAATGACCCTCGTGTAGTCGACAGCCTTAACCAACCAACCAATACGGAAGCCAGACATTATACAAAGAATACACCATGTATATATTGTCTATCTTCACTTCTATTTTATGTCTGTCGTCTATTATCAAAAAGAATGATGCATACGAGCAACTCGGTAATGCACGACAATCATGCGCATTTGCATGATAAAAACAAACATAATGTCTGTGTTTATATTATAAATATTTGACTCACGCTTCAGCGTCAGGCAACAAAACCTAAAAGAAAACACTTTAATGGCGAGATAAACATTACAATTTGTAAACAGTGTTTAGGTTAGGGTTAAAAATATTTGACTACGCTACAATTTAAAAGAAACTTCAGCGCCAGGCAAGAGAACCTAAATTGCCTTGACTTTAAAAGGCAAGAGGTTCATTTGTCAACTCTAAATTTGCGTCAAAATTGCACAATAATGTACGTATTATGGAGGCGTTAAGAGTGTCTCTTTGAAGTAGCTGTCTCTCTTACCCAGAGGGATTAAATCGGTATAATTAATCTCGCTGATTTATGCTTGGGTTTGGGGCTGGAGATGAGTGTGAGTGTTTCGCGGAGAGACGTAAGTAACTAAGATGGTGTGTAATGCTTTGTAGAGACAAGAGATGGTGGAAGGAAATGTCTGGCTACGTTGCTGGCTTCACTTTCGTCTTAGTAAGTTGTGTCTTGGCTAGATGAAGGTGATGTAACAGTTCACTGTACCGGACTTGCGTAGCTAACCACACTGCACCATAATTTTCACTGTCATCACCACTACCGTGCTCCCCTACCCTCAAACACCATCATCACCATCTCTTCCATACTGTCCACAAATATATCATGACATCCAAATTCCTCTTTTCCCTCTCTTTCCTGTATGTATAATTTCTCTTACCCCTCTACCCTCTCTCTGAGACGAGGGTTATATCTTCGTAAAAATCCCTTATCTACTGTCCGTGATATAAGCTGTCCTGAGAGATAGTAATTCCCAGGTGATAGTAACTCCAGTTCTGCTGGAAGGAAACCTTTGAAGCTGTCGCAGCTAATGAACATTTAATGCAATACTTGGCGGCATCATCATATTTATATGTATCTAATCATGGCCATATTTTTAAGGGGTGGACCGGTAAGCCAGTGGAAAGCCTCTGTCAGATGACCAAAAGCTCCAGCTGTGGGTCATTATATGATTAAAATCCGGGTCAGTAAACACACTTGCCCTGTTGAATGCTCCATTGTCTCTCTCACATTTTAACTGCTGGTCTTACATTGTCGATCAGGTCTTCCGGTCTCCCCTACACACAACTGGCAATACTTGCGGAAAGATGAAGACCAAATACTCACGCGTCCTCTCAAAGCCTTGTGTCACGCGTTGCTCGTCTGCTAGGCCCACCAGGCCCGCCACTTTGCTCGATACATCCTTGGGAAGTGGCAGGAGGCAGAGGTTTGTCATGGAGTGAGCCTGATACAGCAGCTGTCGCCTCAGTATCCAGTCTTCCAATACCCGGGACACACTCATGTCTCGTGTACACCAAGAAAACTCTAGGTTCGTGCACTAGGCGTGGAGATGCGTCTAAAATTGTCCACCATTAATACTGGTGCTTTCACCAAGAATGTCAGTCAGGACTTCACGTGGGGTAATTCTGCTTTCTCATGCACCAATTCTCCACGTGTTACACTCCTCTACGTGCGCTAGTTCTCATCCACGTGTACCAATCCGTTTTCAAGAATTTCAGAAAATGGTCAAGTTTTCCCTACTTCCATTTAGTTTAGTTTAATTTTCTAGTCTTGGCTCGACTTATACTCCATATTTCTCTACAGTTTATTGGTCCAGAAGAGTTTATATTGGATTTTTCTATGAGAGGAAGGAATAGAGACTTGAGATAGGCAAGAAGGTGGAAGAGACGGCAATATGGGGAGGGAGAGGGGAAAGGAAGAGAGGGGGAAGAGAGAAGAGGAAATGACATCATGGTGCCGGGACGAGAATGATTGACATCAGTGAGCTTGCTCGAGGACATCCTCACTTCCTCACCTTCCTGATCCTCTTTCTCTCTCTCTCTCTCTCTCTCTCTCTCTCTCTCTCTCTCTCTCTCTCTCTCTCTCTCTCTCTCTCTCTCTCTTCTCTGCTTATATCTCAGTGGCGCAGCGTTCGGCTCAACTTGAAAACACCCGGGTTCGACTCCTGTGATGCACGAATGGACAAGACACCTTACACTTGCTGCCTATGTTCAACTAAGTACCTAGGTATTAGGCAGCTATTGTGGACATCATACAGAAAGGACAAAGACCTATAAAGACATAAGCCACAGTGCTTAGCTTTATTGGATTATCCTGGATTGATGACCCTCCTGGGTTAATAAGCCTCCGTTGATAGGTTGGTTAATAGAGTTTAGATCCTAGTGAATATACGAGGGTCATTAAGGCTGCGAGTGACCTGGTCATAGCCAGAAAAGGAATACTTTAAAACCTAAATTAGGATTGCAGTGAACTCTCAGTGTATGTATGCAGATATACGTCCCACTTTGTGTGTTTATGTCGTGCCAAATACGTAAAACTTGGGATTTTGGCTTAAATAGCAACACATTTTTTGCCGAATAGGGCAAGCGAAAATTTGCACATGCAATGATTTCGCAAAAATTATGAACCTAACGAAAACAATATATTTCATTGTTGGACTAGGCTAAATTAAATTTCGATTATAATAAGGTTAGGTAAGTTCCCTAAGGTTCTTTTGGCACAAAATCATTTTTATATTAACATAATTGAAAAAATATATCTTTAAATGTGTAAGAGAAAATTTTAGAAAAAACTTAATTTTGAGTTCATGCTAGTTGACCAATTTTACCTATTCATCACGACATGATTATATATATATATATATATATATATATATATATATATATATATATATATATATATATATATATATAATCTTGTGTTCCGGCCGAACAGGGTCATGGCTTGGGTCTCCTGCTGTTCTTGTGTTTAGCAAATGATACGTCAGTCAGTGTCACAGATAATCTTATTGCACACTGATGACACTGACCTCTTAGTGTCAGTTTAAGGGTCAGAGGGCATAGATAGTATGTTATGATTAACCTCTGAGGGCCATTCTACATTGTGCTAGAGTGTGTCAGGTTAAGGGTCAGGGACGCGTTTACAAATTCAATGTTTTTCATGAAAACCATTACAGATGTAATGAAAATTGTAAATATAACGTTCTTAACGAATTATTTCTTAATTTGTAACTGTATATTACACAAACTCACCTTAATAACCGATTTCTTAATAAATTTACTGAAGATTAAACAAGAATCTTGATAAGTGATGAGTGAGAGGTAAATATTATATACGACCGAGTCTTCGTGGAAGACAAGTGAGATATGAACATTCTTCGGACAAATATTAATTGATCACTCTGATAATATACTATTCCCCACACACTCGCTCATCCATAATAAATATATTAGTCCCGTTCTTGTAAACAATGACATAACCAATATTATTCAAAATGCCTTAAATGTACGCCTTGACACCCTGAAGAAGAAACAACTCTATGCAATGCAAGAACTCTACATGCCAGATAGAGAACATCCTCTCCAAGTTGAAAATACCACGGATTATATCATCAATACTCCTCCTCACAGGACTCAAAGAATGACTCTCCCACAGAGGGTCCGTCGTTTTATCCATAAAGACGATTATCATTGACCAATGATCTTGAGCAACCTCCCTGCAGATGAAGATGATTGGGTAACACCAGAACCCTTCTATGTTTACTAAGAAAATCATCTCCCCCAATTAGGGAGACATCTTGTATAACATTCTACTGTTAAAATTATGCTACAATTACTATGGCGGGACACCACCTTGTAAGAAGCTGATGTGTCAAGTAATTCTTTATAAACTGGCCAGAAAATTATTGCCTTCATTGTCGTTTAAATATCCGTTGTGCAATCCCAAAAAAAAAAATTACAACTTGTATATTTACTACCAATTCAGAGTCATGTACTTATATATCTCTTATATCTATGTGACTCTGATGGGTTAGTATTATACCCCTTCAAGAATATTTTATTATTCCACATACACTTTTTAAATTACACCAAAGTGGTTGGGCCACTTACCTTTTATATCCTACCTCTCTCCCCCCTCCCACCTTTTTCTAATATTTCTATCCTTACCCATCCTTCTTCCTTACCCATCTTACCAACGCTCTGGTCATAATAATAAGAAGAAGGAGGTTGAATTAGGGAACAAGACAAGTGCAGGTACGAGGTTCGAGGTTCTCACCAGAGCTTTGGTAAGAGGGGAGGGGGGAAGAAGGATGGGTAAGGATGGAAGTTGGGAAAGGTTGGGGAGGGAGGAGGGGTAGGTGGGGTTATAAAAGGGTAGTGGCCTATACACTTTGGTGTAATTTGAATATGCTTGTGTGCATATTGAGTAATTTATAAAGAGGTTGGTTATGTGAGTAGGGTATACCTTCTGCCCATCAATTTCGCAATGCTATATTGTGTTATACAAATAACACAAATAATGCGGTATTTTATTATGGCAACGTTTCGCTCTCCAGGAGCTTTGTCAAGGTCATGGAGAGCGAAATGTTGCCACATTAAAATGCCACATTAGTTGAACTTGTGTCCTTGTACCTAACATATTGTCGGTAATTCTGTCAACATTATTACACAGGTTAAATTAGCGGGACCCGGTGAAGGTACAATATTACAGTAAACAACTGAATTGCAATTACAGTAGACAATTTAGCAGTCTACATGTTATACAAAGTGTGTGTGTGTGTGTGTGTGTGTGTGTGTGTGTGTGTGTGTGTGTGTGTGTGGTTGCTATTTAGGGCAAGGACTGGTGGGGGTCGATCCCATGTCCTCTTAATTTCAAAGCGGACGCGCTGCTGTTGCAGCCAGCCATGTTAAGTCAACAGCTGCTTGAGCAGTCTGAGGCCAGGGGTTTTAATGTATTTTTAAAGGTATAATAACAGACTCATGCCATGGTCTTCAGAGACCTGAATAAAAATCTCTCTACTCCATCATGTACGCGGAGATTGTCACAAAAGATTGGTTGGAGTCCAGTGTTGGCTGATAACAACGGTAAACGTATACCACCAACCTCGATCACGTCTGCTGCGTGCGTCGGAAAGAATTCCCTACTGGTACGTCTCTCAGGAAAGCAGCACGTCCGTGGCAGGAGACAGCAACAGCCAAGATCGAAGTGAGTACTCACGAACGGTGGCGGGATCAGGAGCATTCAGGAATGCCATCAAAAACATCAGAAATGCCATCAGAAACGTCAGGAATGCCATCAGAAAGACGGGGGAAAGAGAACTCAGGCACACCACCAGGAGTCAGGAGACGGGAGACGCACACTGCACGAAGCAGTAACACTGCAGAGAGTCTGACATAACTTTTTCTGATAGCTCGTTCTCACCTTTTGAGTGCGATAACGCAACCAATCGGAACTCTGAGCGAGTGTCGCAGCAATTAAAATCCAGGCTACGTAGCGATGACAAGACTTGGACACACACAACCACCCAACAACCGGACGGTATTTAACCAGTTCTTAACTGCCTAAATAAACGCATTTCATACACGCATACCAATACACTATACCTGCACAATAATCATAAATATATACATTGTATATACAGTGGGGATGATAATAATAATAATCATAATAATAATAATAATAATAATAATAATAATAATCTTCATATCTACAAGTAATTAAATTTTATTGGGTTGTGTGATTTGAAAATAAAATCCTGGAAGTGTAACGTAACTTTAAGATTGATGAGGTTGGCATCTTGTTTTCACCACAGTGCCACACAACACTGGTAGTGCCACACAACACTGGTAGTGAGTGCCACACAACACTGGTAGTGAGTGTCACACAACACTGGTAGTGAGTGCCACACAACACTGGTAGTGAGTGCCACACAACACTGGTAGTGAGTGTCACACAACACTGGTAGTGAGTGTCACACAACACTGGTAGTGAGTGCCACACAACACTGGTAGTGAGTGTCACACAACACTGGTAGTGAGTGCCACACAACACTGGTAGTGAGTGTCACACAACACTGGTAGTGAGTGTCACACAACACTAGTAGTGAGTGCGACACAACACTGGTAGTGAGTGCCACACAACACTGGTAGTGAGTGTCACACAACACAGGCAGTGAGTGTCACACAACACTGGTAGTGAGTGCCACACAACACTTGTAGTGAGTGTCACACAACACTGGTAGTGAGTGTCACACAACACTGGTAGTGAGTGCCACACAACACTTGTAGTGAGTGCCACACAACACTGGTAGTGAGTGTTACACAACACTGGTAGTGAGTGTCACACAACACTAGTAGTGAGTGCCACACAACACTGGTAGTGAGTGCCACACAACACTTGTAGTGAGTGTCACACAACACTGGTAGTGAGTGTCACACAACACAGGTAGTGTCACACAACACTGGTAGTGAGTGTCACACAACACTGGTAGTGAGTGTCACACAACACTGGTAGTGAGTGCCACACAACACTGGTAGTGAGTGTCACACAACACTGGTAGTGAGTGTCACACAACACTGGCAGTGAGTGTCACACAACACTGGTAGT
The DNA here is from genome assembly GCF_038502225.1 of Cherax quadricarinatus. Taxonomy (NCBI): domain Eukaryota; kingdom Metazoa; phylum Arthropoda; class Malacostraca; order Decapoda; family Parastacidae; genus Cherax; species Cherax quadricarinatus. Next base: position 48,076,182 of record NC_091295.1, read on the forward strand.
GAGTGTCACACAACACTGGTAGTGAGTGTCACACAACACTGGTAGTGAGAGTCACACAACACTGGTAGTGAGTGTCACACAACACTGGCAGTGAGTGTCACACAATACTGGTAGTGAGTGCCACACAACACTGGTAGTGAGTGCCACACAACACTGGTAGTGAGTGTCACACAACACTGGCAGTGAGTGTCACACAACACTGGTAGTGAGTGCCACACAACACTTGTAGTGAGTGTCACACAACACTGGTAGTGAGTGTCACACAACACTGGTAGTGAGTGCCACACAACACTTGTAGTGAGTGTCACACAACACTGGCAGTGTCAAACAACACTTGTAGTGAGTGTCACACAACACTGGTAGTGAGTGTCACACAACACTGGTAGTGAGTGCCACACAACACTGGTAGTGAGTGCCACACAACACTTGTAGTGAGTGCCACACAACACTTGTAGTGAGTGTCACACAACACTTGTAGTGAGTGCCACACAACACTGGCAGTGAGTGCCACACAACACTGGCAGTGAGTGCCACACAACACTGGCAGTGAGTGCCACACAACACTGGCAGTGAGTGCCACACAACACTGATAGTGAGTGCCACACAACACTGGTAGTGAGTGCCACACAACACTGGTAGTGAGTGTCACACAACACTGGCAGTGAGTGTCACACAACACTGGTAGTGAGTGCTACACAACACTTGTAGTGAGTGTCACACAACACTGGTAGTGAGTGTCACACAACACTGGTAGTGAGTGCCACACAACACTTGTAGTGAGTGCCACACAACACTGGTAGTGAGTGCCACACAACACTGGTAGTGAGTGTCACACAACACTGGCAGTGAGTGTCACACAACACTGGTAGTGAATGCCACACAACACTGGTAGTGAGTGTCACACAACACTGGTAGTGAGTGCCACACAACACTTGTAGTGAGTGTCACACAACACTGGCAGTGAGTGTCACATAACACTGGTAGTGAGTGCCACACAACACTTGTAGTGAGTGTCACACAACACTGGTAGTGAGTGTCACACAACACTGGCAGTGAGTGTCACACAACACTGGTAGTGAGTGCCACACAACACTTGTAGTGAGTGTCACACAACACTGGCAGTGAGTGTCACACAACACTGGTAGTGAGTGCCACACAACACTTGTAGTGAGTGTCACACAACACTTGTAGTGAGTGTCACACAACACTGGCGGTGAGTGTCACACAACACTTGTAGTGAGTGTCACACAACACTGGTAGTGAGTGTCACACAACACTGGTAGTGAGTGTCACACAACACTGGTAGTGAGTGCCACACAACACTTGTAGTGAGTGTCACACAACACTGGCGGTGAGTGTCACACAACACTTGTAGTGAGTGTCACACAACACTGGTAGTGAGTGTCACACAACACTGGTAGTGAGTGCCACACAACACTGGCAGTGAGTGCCACACATCACTTGTAGTGAGTGCCACACAACACTTGTAATGAGTGTCACACAACACTTGTAGTGAGTGCCACACAACACTGGCAGTGAGTGCCACACAACACTGGTAGTGAGTGCCACACAACACTGGCAGTGAGTGCCACACAACACTGGCAGTGAGTGCCACACAACACTGGCAGTGAGTGCCACACAACACTGGCAGTGAGTGCCACGCAACACTGGTAGTGAGTGCCACACAACACTGGTAGTGAGTGCCACACAACACTGGTAGTGAGTGCCACACAACACTGGTAGTGAGTGCCACACAACACTGGCAGTGAGTGTCACACAACACTGGCAGTGAGTGCCACACAACACTGGTAGTGAGTGTCACACAACACTGGCAGTGAGTGTCACACAACACTGGTAGTGAGTGCCACACAACACTGGTAGTGAGTGCCACACAACACTGGTAGTGAGTGCCACACAACACTGGCAGTGAGTGCCACACAACACTGGCAATGAGTGCCACACAACACTGGCAGTGAGTGCCACACAACACTGCCAGTGAGTGCCACACAACACTGGCAGTGAGTGGCACACAACACTGGCAGTGAGTGCCACACAACACTGGTAGTGTCACACAACACTGGTAGTGAGTGTCACACAACACTGGCAGTGAGTGCCACACAACACTGGTAGTGAGTGCCACACAACACTGGTAGTGAGTGCCACACAACACTGGCAGTGAGTGTCACACAACACTGGTAGTGTCACACAACACTGGTAGTGAGTGCCACACAACACTTGTAGTGAGTGCCACACAACAGTGGTAGTGAGTGCCACACAACACTGGTAATGAGTGCCACACAACACTGGCAGTGAGTGTCACACAACACTGGTAGTGAGTGCCACACAACACTGGCAGTGAGTGTCACACAACACTGGTAGTGTCACACAACACTGGTAGTGAGTGCCACACAACACTGGTAGTGAGTGCCACACAACACTGGTAGTGAGTGCCACACAACACTGGTAGTGAGTGCCACACAACACTGGCAGTGAGTGTCACACAACACTGGTAGTGTCACACAACACTGGCAGTGAGTGCCACACAACACTGGTAGTGTCACACAACACTGGCAGTGAGTGCCACACAACACTGGCAGTGAGTGCCACACAACACTGGTAGTGTCACACAACACTGGTAGTGTCACACAACACTGGTAGTGTCACACAACACTGGTAGTGTCACACAACACTGGTAGTGTCACACAACACTGGCAGTATCACACAACACTGGCAGAATCACACAACACTGGTTGTGTCACACAACACTGGTAGTGTCACACAACACTGGTAGTGTCACACAACACTGGTAGTGTCACACAACACTGGTAGTGTCACACAACACTGGTAGTGTCACACAACACTGGTAGTGTCACACAACACTGGTAGTGTCACACAACACTGGTAGTGTCACACAACACTGGCAGTGAGTGCCACACAACACTGGTAGTGAGTGCCACACAACACTGGTAGTGAGTGCCACACAACACTGGTAGTGAGTGCCACACAACACT
>NC_091295.1:48091692-48136692 GCF_038502225.1 Cherax quadricarinatus
AACAAGAGCATAGGAGGAATGGGTAGATGTGATATATTTCCTATCTGAGAGAATGAGTTTCATAGTCAAGTTTTACTCATCACAAAGAATCCCATCATTTATATTCATCCACAAAATGATGAATAAGACTCATGTGCAACACCTGGGAGTCTTTACTGATGGAGACACAGTACTGCTACCTTGCTATACAAGTTTCGTAGCAGGAACACCAGCTGCTACCCTGCTCAACGAGTTACGTAGCAGGAACACCAGCTGCTACCCTGCTCAACGAGTTACGTAGCAGGAACACCAGCTGCTACCCTGCTCAACGAGTTACGTAGCAGGAACACCAGCTGCTACCCTGCTCAACGAGTTACGTAGCAGGAACACCAGCTGCTACCCTGCTCAACGAGTTACGTAGCAGGAACACCAGCTGCTACCCTGCTCAACGAGTTACGTAGCAGGAACACCAGCTGCTACCCTGCTCAACGAGTTACGTAGCAGGAACACCAGCTGCTACCCTGCTCAACGAGTTACGTAGCAGGAACACCAGCTGCTACACTATTCTTCACGAGATCTACAAGCAAGAAGAGCCGCAGTGTGCGGCTGCAACATTATTCATGAGTTACACAGTGGAACAAAAGCTAGCGAAGGCTTCCTGTCGCACTCCATCACACAGGAAGCTTTCATACATGTGGTAATGAAACTCGTATGAAGCCGAGGAGGAGGCGGGAGAAAAAGTTGAGACTGTGAGCCTCGTCTCACGCCAGGGAGAGACTCTCCTGAATTTTCGGTATTTCTAAAGTAAAAAATGTATACATTATCAACACGCATTATCAACATGCTGCAACTTTATTCTGTGTGATGGTTGCATACAGAACGGAAAGACACGTGACTGGAACAATACATGAATAAGACGCGTACAAGAGTGTGACTGGGTGATGGTTAATGTTTCACTGCCATATTCATGTGGGAGTGTGTGAAGGTGGGGTGACAAAGTGTGGGAGGTTGGGAGAGGTGGGGGTTCGTGTGGGTGTTGTTGCTGTTGTGTGGAAGGTAGGCCTTTAAAGACTTGCAGTGCTGTCTAGACTAACGTTGTGACGGGGATTCAAGGTCAAGGTGAAGGTCTGGTTGAAGGTGTTGGCCTGGTTGAAGGTGATGTGTCTGGTTGAAGGTGATGTGTCTGGTTGAAGGTGTTGGCCTGGTTGAAGGTGATGTGTCTGGTTGAAGGTGATGTGTCTGGTTGAAGGTGTTGGCCTGGTTGAAGGTGATGTGTGTGGTTGAAGGTGATGTGTCTGGTTGAAGGTGATGTGTCTGGTTGAAGGTGATGTGTCTGGTAGAAGGTGATAGGCCTGGTTGAAGGTAATGATCTGGTTGAAGGTGATGGCCTAATTGAAAAGAATTAAGATACAACTCATAGATACCATAAAACACTCAACTATTCCTACAGAGTACAAACTGATAGATTAGCCAAAGAAAGATGATGTTGATTATAACATTGATGTCTCTCTAAGACATCAAGGACAGTATCAGTAAGTAAACAATGAATCTGTCATATTAACCAGGTTTGCAGTGTAAGTAAATCTGTAGCACCAACCCACTGGTGCCAGGACAGTAACACTGGTGCCAGGACAGCATTACTGGTGCCAGGACAACATTATTGGCGCCAAGACAACATCACTGGTGTCAGGACAGCATTACTGGTGCCAGGACAGCATTACTGGTGCCAGGACAACATTATTGGCGCCAAGACAACATCACTGGTGTCAGGACAGCATTACTGGTGCCAGGACAGCATTACTGGTGCCAGGACAGCATTATTGGGGCCAGGACAACATCACTGGTGCCAGGACAACATCACTGGTGCCAGAACAGCATTACTGGTGCCAGGACAACATCATTGGTGCCAGAACAACATCACTGGTGCCAGGACAACAACTCTGGTGCCAGGACAACATCACTGGTGATTGGACAACAACACTGGAGCCAGGACAGTATCACTGGTGCCAGGGCAGCAACACTGGTGCCAGGACAGCAACACTGGTGCCAGGACAACAACACTGGTGCCAGGACAGCAACACTGGGGCCAGGACAGCAACACTGGTGCCAGGAAAGCAACAATGGTGGCAGGACAACATCACTGGTGCCAGGACAGCATCACTGGTGCCAAGACAATATTACTGGTGCCAAGACAACATCACTGGTGCCAGGACAGCATTACTGATATCAAGACAACATCACTGGTGTCAGGACAGCATTACTGGTGCCAGGACAGCATTACTGGTGCCAGGACAGCATTACTGGGGCCAGGACAACATCACTGGTGCCAGGACAGCATTACTGGGGCCAGGACAACATCACTGGTGCCAGAACAGCATTACTGGGGCCAGGACAACATCACTGGTGCCAGGACAGCATTACTGGGGCCAGGACAACATCACTGGTGCCAGGACAGCATTACTGGGGCCAGGACAACATCACTGGTGCCAGAACAGCATTACTGAGGCCAGGACAACATCACTGGTGCTAGGACAGCATTACTGGGGCCAGGACAACATCACTGGTGCCAGGACAACAACCCTGGTGCCAGGACAGCAACACTTCGGCCAGGGCAACAACAATGGTGCCAGGGCAGCAACACTGGTGCTAGAACAGCAACACTGGTGCCAGGACAGTATCACTGGGGCCAGAGCAGCATCACTGGTTCAAGTACAGCATCACCGGTGCCAGGACAGCATCACTGGTGCCAGGACAGCATCACTTGTACCAGGACAGCACCACCGGTGCCAGGACAGCATCACTGGTGCCAAAACAGCATCACCGGTGCCAGAACAGCATCACTGGTGCAAGGACAGCATCACCGGTGCCAGGACAACATCACTGGTGCCAGGACAACATCACTGGTGCCAGGACAACATCATTGGTGCCAGAACAGCATCACTAGTGCCAGAACAGCCTCACTGGTGCCAGGACAACATCACCGGTGCAGGACAGCGACACTGGTGCCAGGACAGCATCACTGGTGCCTGGACAGCATCACTGGTGCCAGAACACTATCACTGGTGCCAGGACAACATCACTGGTGCCAGGACAGCAACACTGGTGTCAGGACAGCATTACTGGTGCCAGGACAGCATCACTGGTGCCAGCACAGCATCACTGGTGCCAGGATAGCATCACTGGTGCTCGAACAGCATCACCGGTGCCAGGACAGCATCACTTGTGCCAGAACAGCATCACTGGTGCCAGGACAGCATAACTGGTGGTAGGACAGCATCACCGGTGCCAGGACAGAATCAGCGGTGCCAGGACAGCATCACTGGTGCCAGGACAGCATCACTGGTGCCAGGACAGCATCACCGGTGCCAGGACAGAATCAGCGGTGCCAGGACAGCATCACTGGTGCAAGGACAGCATCACTGGTGCCAGGACAGCATCACTGGGGCCAGGACAGCATCACTGGTGCCAGGACAGCATCACCGGTGCCAGGACAGCATCACTGGTGCAAGGGCAGCATCACCGGTGCCAGGACAGCATCACTGGTGCCAGGACAGCATCACCGGTGCCAGGACAGAATCAGCGGTGCCAGGACAGCATCACTGGTGCAAGGACAGCATCGCGGGTGCTAGGACAGCATCACTAGTGCTAGGACAGCATCACTGGTGCAAGGGCAACATCACCGGTGCCAGTACAGCATCACTTGTGCCAGGACAGCATCACTTGTGCCGTGACAGCATCACTAGTGCTAGGACAGCATCACTGGTGCATGGGCAGCATCACCGGTGCCAGTACAGCATCACTTATGCCAGGACAGCATCACTGGTGCCAGGACAGCATCACTGGTGCAATGACAGCATCACCGGTGCCCGGACAGCATCACTTGTGCCAGGACAGCATCACTGGTGCTAGGACAGCATCACTGGTGCAAGGACAGCATCACCGGTGCCAGGACAGCATCACTGGTGCAAGGACAGCATCACTGGTGCTAAGACAGCATCACTGGTGCCAGGACAGCATCACTGGTGCAAGGACAGCATCACCGGTGCCAGGACGGCATCACTTGTGCCAGGACAGCATCACTGGTGCCAGAACACCATCACTGGTGCTAGGACAGCATCACTGGTGCCAGAACAGCATCACTGGTGCAAAGACAGCATCACTGGTGCAAGGACAGCATCACCGGTGCCAGGACAGCATCACTTGTGCCAGGACAGCATCACTGGTGCCAGAACACCATCACTGGTGCTAGGACAGCATCACTGGTGCCAGAACAGCATCACTGGTGCAAGGACAGCATCACTTGTGCCAGGACAGCATCACTGGTGCCATGACAGCATCAACAGTGCCAGGACAGCATCACCGGTGCCAGGACAGCATCACCGGTGCCAGGACAGCATCACCGGTGCCAGGACAGCATCACCGGTGCCAGGACAGCATCACTGGTGCCATGATAGCATCACCGGTGCCTGGACAGCATCACCGGTGCCAGGACAGCATCACCGGTGCCAGGACAGCATCACCGGTGCCAGGACAGCATCACCGGTGCCAGGACAGCATCACTGGTGTCATGATAGCATCACCGGTGCCTGGACAGCATCACCGGTGCCAGGATAGCATCACCGATGCCAGGACAGCATCACCGGTGCCAGGACAGCATCACCGGTGCCAGGACAGCATCACCGGTGCCAGGACAGCATCACCGGTGCCAGGACAGCATCACCGGTGCCAGGACAGCATCACCGGTGCCAGGACAGCATCAGGGTGACACTAAGCGTCAGAACAGCTCGTTTCAAGAATACATAACAATGATTCTTTACACCATGGGAAGTTGCTGACCAGGCAACGATAAAACTAGTGCCAGAGTGTGCCAGACACTTTCCTATGGCAGGTGCTGGGAGGTGCCACCAAGCAGGGAAGAGAGGACAGCAGGAGAGAAGACGTAACTGGGAGGATAAGTGGAAGAGGGCAAAGGAGAAAGAGAAGCTAAAAAGAGAAGTCAGAGGAAAATGAAGTGGTAATAGAAGAGAGAGAGAGAGAGAGAGAGAGAGAGAGAGAGAGAGAGAGAGAGAGAGAGAGAGAGAGAGAGGAGATTTTCAGATGAGCTGATGTAGGTAACAGCTCCTCGTTAGTAAATAAAGTTAGGAACATCTACGTAACCTTGTAAAACCCCGTGTAAGAGTGAGAGAGAGAGAGGGAGAGATAAAGAGAGAGAGAGAGAGAGAGAGAGAGAGAGAGAGAGAGAGAGAGAGAGAGAGAGAGAGAGAGAGAGAGAGAGAGAGAGAGAGAGAGAGAGAGAATGCGCGTGTAGGAGGGTCAACTGGTCAGGAAAATGATTATTGATCTGGCAGACCTAAGCTGGTTTATATTCACTGGATTGATTTTTTGTGAAAACAGGAAACGGGGTTCGGAAATGAGGAGACAGGAGCGACCCAGCGAGGAAGGGAGACCAAGAGGAAAATTGAAATTAGGAAATATGCGAAGAGGTGAATTATGGAAGGAGAAGGAGCAGGGAAGAAGGAGCAAGGGAGAAGAGAAAGGGAGGAAAGAGACCAAGAAAGGAGAGTAGACAGTGTGAGCTGTCAGTTTCTCATCTCCCACGTTGAACCTGTCGTAAATCAAGCATGTTGTAGCCACGTTGAACCTGTCGTAAATCAAGCATGTTGTAGCCACGTTGAACCTGTCGTAAATTATTTAGAACCTCCAACCAACCATCAACCCCGTGGTCATCATCAACCAGAACCTCCAACCATCCATTATCCCCGTGGTCATCATCAACCAGAACCTCCGACCATCCATCAACCCCGTGGTTATCATCAACCAGAGCCTCCAACCATCCATCAACCCCGTGGTCATCATCAACCAGAGCCTCCAACCATACATCAACCCCGTGGCCATCATCAACCAAAGCCTCCAACCATCCATCAACCCCGTGGTCATCATCAACCAAAGCCTCCAACCATACATCAACCCCGTGGTCATCATCAACCAAAGCCTCCAACCATCCATCAACCCCGTGGTCATCATCAACCAAAGCCTCCAACCATACATCAACCCCGTGGTCATCATCAACCAGAGCCTCCAACCATCCATCAACCCCATTGTCAATATCATTCACTAGCGACCCACCCACTAACTGTTGCCAGCCGGTCAGCCGGCCCTACTACACTCTACGCGAGATGACAAAAATACGCCCAGGGGAACGCATTATCGTAAACCTTTCACCTGGGAGGCCGTTCACCCTCCAAATATACATGGGACATAACAGTGAGCACAGGGGTCGTGTGCTCAGTCACTCTGAGATACAAAAGCAATGTAAATAGCGTGCTAAAAATATCCAGCCAAGACAGGACTCGCAGTAATGATTTTAAGATGGAAAAATTCAGATTCAGGAAGGATATAGGAAAGCACTGGTTGGGTAATAGTGTTGTGGATGAGTGGAAAAAACTCCCGAGTACAGTTATTGAGGCTAAAACGTTGTGTAGTTTTAAATATAGTTTGGATAAATACATGAGTGGGTGTGGGTGGGTGTGAGTTGGACCTGACTAGCTTGTGCTAATAGGTCTGATGCCGTTCCCCTTCATTAAGTGGGTGTGACCTGACCTGACTAGGTGGGTCACTGGTTTAAGCCGGGAGGTGACTTGGACGTGCCTCGCATGGGCCAGTAGGCCTGCTGCAGTGTTCCTTCTTTCTTATGTTCTTATAAACATGTCTGTTTGTTTTTTTAATGAAAAAAACAAGAAAACAAGTAATTTCAGAATATCCAAAAAAACCCTCTAAAAGGTGGGGAAAAATTTCCGGCCCTTGACTCTCCTTTTATGGGGAACGGGGCTGAAAATTTGGAAAGGGAATTGTCGTGAACCCATTGCAACTCCGGGTTCTTTATTAAAAAAACGTTTCCCCCACAGAAAACTACATAAATCCATCCCCGGGCTTGAAAAACCCCAGGAGGAGAATGAGGTAATCGGCCCCTCCCTTAAATGATGTTTTCCCAGTCCATCAATTTTGGGAAGTAGAATACGGCAGATGAGCGGAGAAGCGGTTTAAAAAAACCGTAGGGGGGGGGAAAAGGTGTAGCAGTCTAAAGTAGTTACTTTTTTTTCCAATGTAAAAGTAGGTTGTGCCCGGAATTGGGAAAGCGAAAATTCCTGGTAAAGACCCCAAAGAATTTTGCGGTGTCTGACGGGTTTGTAGATGAATGGTTCAGAGAACCGACTTCTTTCTCTGAACCTTTCCTCTACAAATAATGTTTCACAAAAGCGGGAAATTTCTCTATTTTTTCCCAAAGGGGTTTGTTTACTTATTTACCATGTGTATTTATTTACTTATGCAATGTGAATAATAATACTAACACTAATAATAATAATAATAATAATAATAATAATAAATAACAATAATAATAATAATAATAATAATAATAATAATAATAATAATTAATAACTATAATAATAATAATAATAATAATAATAATAATAATAATAATAATAATAATAATAATAATAATAATAATAATAATTATATAATAATCGACATAATATTATTGGAAGGAGTTGTTTCCACTTCAGTACTTTCTTTCTCTTGTCATTAATTCGAAAATCGTTCGCATTTTGACGTTAAATGAGAAGCCATTGACGTTATCTGAGTTTAGGTGTCTCCACACCTCAGAGTTATTGTTGGGTTGTGAGGGCGAGTGTGTTGATGTGTGTGTTGGGTGTGTGTCTGTATTGATGGGAGTACTCACCTAATTGGTTCAGGGTCAGAGACTCAGCCCCTGGCCCCCTCTTCACTGACCCTTCTGGTCCTCCCCCTCCCCCGCCCCTGAGCTTTATCATACCTCTTCTTAAAACTTTTATGGTTCACCCCCCACTGCTTCACTTCTGGCTATTCCACTTCCCGACGACTCTTTCAAAAGAAATCTTCCCAAATCTCTGTGACTCCCTCTGAGTCTTCAGCTTCCCGTTGTGACCCCCTTTTTTCCCGTGTCCCCCTCTGGAACATCTATCTCTATCCCCCTTTTCTTTCCCCCAATTTTCTTGTATTTTGTTATCATGTCTCTCCCCGACCCTTTTGTCCTCCCGTGTCGTCAGTCCCCGATTTCCCTCCCTTTCCCCATTTTTACATTTTTTGGCTCTGGGACTAGCCTTGTTGCAAACCTTTGTCTTTCTCAACTTTTGACTTGTTTACCCGGTTTTGGGGTTCCCGGCGGTGCTGCATCTCCAAGTATGGGCCCCCAACCCTTTAACCTTTTACCTTTATGAACGATTTTATTAAGGTATCGGAACCCATTCTCAAAGGTTTTCCCCGGGGGGCCTGTTCAGTTTTTTGGTTGATGTTTGCCTCGGTTTATGGCTCTTTTTGGTCACCCCAAAGGGCTTTCTCCTAGTGAAATCCCGTAATCTTTGTCCACCTGGGCCTTATCCCTTTCGATCTTCTTTTCCCCTCCCAATCTTCCTGACTTTGCTTTGGGGGATTAATTCAAACCAGTTTCCGGGGTTCCAGCCTGTCCCGGTTTTTTTGCGGGCCTGCCCATCCTCATCCCATTTTAAAATTTTTCTCATCAACTTCCCTCCTGCGAATAGGGGCATTGATCTATTCCTTCCCTCATGTCGTTCCCTAAATAAAAAAAAGCACTGGTCCCAAAACTGGCCCCCGTAGGTTCCCCTTTCCAGGCCCCGGAAAACCTCTTCCGTCCATGACTCGTTTTTTGCCTCCGTCAGGTATTCCCTTATCCATTGCAATTTCCCCTTTCCCGTTATATTGGCCCGATCCTTTAGCTTCTGCCCAATCTCTTGTAGAACTGTGTGAGTCTTCCTGCAGTCTAGGAAAATCAAAACCTTAAACCCCCTCTCTTTCTTACTTCCCGTTCCTTTCATAAAACTCCAGGGTTTGTGATAAAGGGTTTTCCTTCCCTGAACCCTTTTGGGTTTTTTTAACCCCAAAAACATAAAAAAGGGGGGAACCTGCAGCGGGGCCCGTTGGCCCCTACTAGGCAGGTCCTTTTAAAATTCCCTCCCACTAACAAAACATTTTCCAACCCAATTTTCAATACACCCAAAAAAAAGCTCTGATGTACAAGTCCCCTCCCAAAACCCCCCTCCCATATTTTCTTATCCCGCCTAAATTTTAAACACCCAAAATCCTGCCTCAATAACCCCAAATAGATGACTGTTTCCCTCCTTTAACACCCCATTTCCCAAAAATCTTTCCTATGTCCTTTTTTAAATCTAAACATCAAACCATACCCCCCCAGGAAATTGAACCCCGGTCATAGGTCTCAAAACTCGCCCTCCTTCCACTGAAACCCGCTAGCCACAAGATTCATCCAACTGGGGATATTTCTCACCATAGGAAGGTTAGCACAGGCACCTCTGTGACCACAAATGCAAGTTTTTTCAGACGAATCTCCAGCTGCGTGCCGTGACGAACTCTGGGTCAAGTCCCTTCCTGCCGTCAACCGCTTGAAATCGTAATGGCACGATTCCATAAACCATACCCCCCGGCGGTTGAACCCGCGGTCATAGAGTCTCAAAACTCCACCCCCTCGCGCTAACCACTAACCAGCTTTACCAAAAGATTCATAAACTAGGTTTTTCCCCCATGGAAAAGGTTAGCACAGGCACCTCTGTGACCACAAATCAATTTTTTGGGGGAAAATCCCCGTTTAGCGGGGCCCCGTGACGAACAAAAAAACCAAGTCCCTTCACTGCCGTCAACATGACAGAAATCTTGTGTTAAAAATAAACCATCCCCCGGCCGGATTGGGAACCCGGCCCAAAAGGCCCTAAATTTACCCCTCGCGCTAACCACTAGACCAGCTAAACAAAAAGATTCACCCAACTAGGTATTTTCTCCCCCTTGGGAAAGGGTTTAAAGCCCAGGCACCTCTGTGCCCCAAAACAATTTTTTAAACCAGATCTCCGCTAGCGTGGCCGTGACGAACTCTAGCTCAAGTCCCCCCCCCGTAAACATGATTTAAAGGGAAATCTTGGGGCCCGATTAAAAATAAACCATCCCCCGGCGGGGATTGAACCCCCTAAAGTTCTCAAAACCCCAGCCCCGCGCTGCCCAAAGACCAGCTAGCCCAATAAGATTCATCCAACTGGGTATATTTCCCCCCATGGGAAAAGGTTGGCACAGGCACCTCTGTGACCACTGAATTTTTTAAAGGACGAATCCCCAGCTAGCGTTTTTGACGAACTCTGGCTCAAGCCCCATGCCGTAAAGCGGCTTAAAAATCTAACGTTTTTTCCCGTCGTGTCATTAGGGTTTGTAAGTCGCTTTGCCCGGGGGGAAAAAACAAATTCTCACGGCCACTCTAAAACCTATTTTTGCGTTTGCCAAAGTAATTTTCCCTATGGTGTGAAAGCCTGGTTGGATGAATCTTTTGGTCTCTGTCAAAATTTGGCGACAGTGAAGCCCGAACTCTATGCCGCGGTTCACCCGGGCAGGTAGGGAACTTTAAACCCCATTTCTTAAGCCCTGTTGCCCGGAAAGAAGGCGGGGGAGGGCCCCAAGTTCGTCGGAAACTATTTGCTTTTGCAAAATGTCGGGAAACCTTCCTAAAAACAAACTTTTGGGTGAAATCCCTGTTGCTGAAATTTGTCTTGGGGCAACGGGTAGGCCTTACTAATGATGTATAAAGCTGCAGTATGACCTCTGGACTTCTGTTGCTTCTATTTGCCTTATTACGTACGCTTAGGCATTGCTGTCTTGGTTTAAGGTTGCTGCTCACCATAACCCCCAAGTCCTTTTCGCAATCTGTATGGCTAAGTTCTACATCATTTAACTTACAAGTACTAGGGTTATGGGCACTCCCGAGTTTCAGAACCTTGCATTTATCTACATTGAACTGCATCTGCCACTTTTCTGACCAAGAATAGAGTTTGTTTAAATACTCCTGAAGTTCCCTAACATCTACGTTTGAATCAATTATCCTACCTATCTTTGTGTCATCGGCGAATTTGCTCATATCTCTAGTAATTCCCTCATCAAGATCATTGATATATATTATAAACAACAACGGGCCCAAGACTGATCCCTGTGGAACGCCACTTGTTACAGATCCCCACTCGGATTTAACCCCATTTATGGAGACTCTCTGCTTCCTGTCAGTGAGCCATGACTCGATCCACGAGAGCACTTTTCCCCCAATGCCATGACCTGCCACTTTCTTTAACAGTCTATGGTGCGGAACTCTATCAAAAGCCTTACTAAAATCTAAGTAAATAATATCAAATTCTTTATCGTGATCAACAGCCTCAAAAGCTTTACTGAAAAAAGTTAATAAATTAGTTAGACAAGACCGGCCTCTTGTGAATCCATGCTGAGTATCATTAATCAAGCTATGCTTATCGAGATGGCTTCTTATAATTTCAGCTATAATTGACTCCAGTAATTTGCCTACAATTGAGGTCAGGCTTATTGGGCGGTAATTTGACGGTAACGACTTGTCCCCTGTTTTAAAAATAGGAATTACATTAGCCATCTTCCACATATCAGACACTACACCTGTTTGAAGAGATAAATTAAAAATATTAGTTAATGGTTCACAGAGTTCCATTTTGCATTCCTTAAGAACCCTTGAAAAAACCTCATCAGGACCCGGCGACTTATTTTGCTTCAGTCTGTCTATCTGCTTCACAACCATTTCACTAGTGACTGTGATGTTACATAATTTATCTTCTTCTAGCCCACTATAAAAATTAATTACTGGAATATTGTTAGTGTCTTCCTGTGTAAAAACTGAGAGAAAATAATTATTAAAAATCGAGCACATTTCATTCTCTTTGTCAGTAAGGTGCCCATAGTTATTTTTAAGGGGACCTATCTTATCTCTAACTTTTGTTCTATAGACTTGGAAAAAACTTGTTGGGTTAGTTTCAGAATCCCTAGCAACTTTAATTTCATAGTACCTTTTAGCTTTTCTTATCCCCTTTTTAATGTCCCTCTTAATGTCAATATACTGATTCCTAAGACGACCCTCACCTCTTTTGATACGCCTATAAATTCCTTTCTTATGCCCTAGTAGATATTTGAGCCTATTATTCATCCATTTTGGGTCATTTCTATTTGATCTAATTACTTTATATGGGATAAACGTTCTTTGAGCAGCATGTATAGTGTTCAGAAAACTGTCATATTGATAGCTCACTTCGTTACCCCAGTCAACAGATGATAAGTGTTCTCTAAGCCCATCGTAATCTGCTAAGCGAAAATCTGGGACTGTTACTGAGTTATCGCTACTATCGTACTTCCATTCAATGCTAAATGTAATTGATTTGTGGTCGCTAGCACCCAGTTCCTCTGAAATTTCTAAATTATTAACAAGGGATTCATTGTTTGCCATAACTAAGTCAAGCAGGTTATTTCCCCTTGTAGGTTCTGTCACAAACTGCTTCAAAAAACAATCCTGAACTACTTCTAAGAAGTCGTATGATTCTAAATTCCCAGTCAAGAAGTTCCAATCAATATGACTAAAGTTAAAGTCTCCTAGAATTACTACATTATCGTGCCTTGTGGCCTTAACAATTTCCTCCCATAGTAGTCTCCCTTGGTCCCTATCTAAGTTTGGGGGACGGTATATCACTCCTAAAATCAGTTTTTCATGCCCCTCTGAAAATTCTATCCAAACAGACTCTGTATGTGTTACTTCAGACTTAATACCCGTTTTTATGCAACAGTTCAAGCGATCTCGGACATACAGTGCCACCCCACCCCCCTTCCCGATACTTCTATCTACTTGGAACAATTTAAAACCCTGAATATGACATTCTGCAGGCATGTCCCGACTTTTTTAATTAAACCACGTCTCTGTTAAGGCAAATACATCAATGTTACCTGCACTAGCAGCTAATCTCAACTCGTCCATCTTATTCCTAGCACTACGGCAATTAGCATAATAAACATTGAAAGACTCTCCTTTCTCTATACCCTTCCTGCTCATTTCTGTTTTTCTACTAAACCTATTACTGTCCTTATCACCCAAAGTCCCTGGCTTTTCATTATCTACCTCGTTCTGCTTATTACTAGTTCCCCTAGAACTCGTAATATTACTACACTGGGACTTCACTGTTTTCCTGCCAAAACCCATACCACTAACTATTCCTAGTTTAAAGTCCTAACTGCTCCCTCCACTGCAGTTGCCAGTGCTACCACCCCAGACCTAGATAAGTGAACCCCATCCCTGGCATACATGTCATTTCTGCCATAGAAGAGGTCCCAGTTGTCAATGAATGTTACCGCATTTTCCTTACAGTATTTGTCCAGCCAGCAATTGACACCAATTGCCCTGGACAACCATTCATTTCCAACTCCTCTCCTTGGCAAAATACCACATATGACAGGGTTCCCACCCTTACTCCTAATTATTTCTATTGCTGACCTATACCTGCTAATCAGGCCTTCACTCCTACATCTGCCAACATCGTTGCCTCCAGCACTGAGACAGATAATAGGATTGCTCCCATTACCTCTCATGATGTCATCCAGACGGCTAACAATATCCTCCATCCCAGCCCCAGGAAAGCAAACTCTCTGTCTCCTACTCCTGTCCTTCAAGCAGAACGCCCTATCCATATACCTAACTTGGCTATCCCCAACAACAACAATATTCTTACCTTCCTTGGTGTCGTTCGTCGTGATGTTCCCAGTAGTCGACTCACATTCGTCAGGTAGCACTGAGAATGTATTAGATGTTTCCACAACAGTTTCCACGGCAGTCTCTTTCTTCTTCATCGTTTCTACCTTTCCATTCGTCTTCTTGATTGTCAACTTCGTTCCCTGCTGTCCAGCCACTGACCAGTTTCCCTTCTTGACCTGAGGACTCAAAACAGGAGGACTACTACGAATCTTCTTGTTTTCCTCGGTCAGTCGCCGAATCTCCAACTTCGCCATCCTTAAGCTGTTGGTAAAGTTGCTCGATGGAGGGCATCTTGCTTCAATTCGTAGAGAGCGCGCAAACAGGTCTTCACAGAGCTAAGTACATGTCAGCACTGCGCAAAAGCCAACTTAATCAGGAGCTACTGCGCAGCACGTCCGCACTCCTCCTGATAATCTTCTCCATGACTTTGCACACAATACATGTCAGAGACACAGGTCTGTAGTTTAGTGCCTCATTTCTGTTTCCTTTCTTAAATATGGGGACTACATTTGCTGTCTTCCATTTCTCAGGTAGTTGCCCAGTTTCAAAGGATGTGTTGAAGATTGTGGTTAGGGGCACGCACAGCATCTCTGCTCCTTCTCTAAGGACCCATGGGGAGATGTTGTCCGGTCCCATCGCCTTTGAGGTATCAATTTTACTTAGCAGTTTCTACACCTCCTCTTCGGTTGTTCGTATGTCATCCAACACTTGCTGGTATATTCCCTCTTGATGTTCCCTTCTGTGCTGTCTTCCCACAGCCCTTCCTGTCTCTACTGTAAAAACTTCCTTAAATCTCCTGTTTAGCTCTTCACATACCTGCTGATCATTTCTTGTGAGTTCTCCCCCTTCTGTCCTCAATCTGATCACCTGGTCTTTGACTGTTGTCTTCCTCCTGATGTGACTATACAACAGTTTCAGGTCAGTCTTGATTTTCGATGCTATGTCATTTTCATACTGTCACTGGGCCTCCCTTCTTACCTGTGCATACACGTTCCTGGCTCTGCGACTGATCTCCCTATTTTCGTGTGTTCTCTGCCTTCTGTACTTTTTCCATTCTCTATTGCACTTTGTTTTTGCCTCCTTACACCGTCGCGTAAACCAGGGACTCGTTCTGGTCTTCCCATTGTTTCTGTTGCCCTTGGGAATAAACCTTTCCACTGCCTCCTTGCATTTTGTTGTTACATATTCCATCATTTCGTTTACTGGCTTTCCTGCCAGTTCTCTGTCCCACGGAACCTCCCGCAGGAAGTTCCTCAACCCTTTGTAGTCCCCTATTTTATAGTCAGGCTTTTCCCATTCCACTTCTGTTACTCTCTCCATTTGCAACTCTACTATGTATTCAAAGCACAGAACCACGTGGTTGCTAGCTCCTAGTGGGCTCTCATACGTGATGTCCTCAATGTCTGAACTGCCCAGGGTGAACACAAGGTCCAATCTTGCTGGTTCATCCTCCCCTCTCACTCTGGTAGTGTCCTTAACATGTTGGTGCATGAGGTTTTCCAGCACCACGTCCAACATCTTGGCTCTCCATGTTTCAGGACCCCCATGTGGCTCCAGGTTTTCCAAGTCAATCTCCCTGTGGTTGAAGTCCCCCATAACCAGCAACTTTGCTCTGCTGGAGTGAGCTCTTCTTGCCACCTCAGCAAGTGTGTCCACCATTGCTCTGTTGCTCTCTTCATATTCCTCTCTTGGCCTCCTGCAGCTCTGTGGTGGATTATACATCACTGCAATGACCACCTTGTGCTCCCCAGACTGAAGTGTACCTGCTATGTAGTCTCTTTCTCCCATCTCGTCTATGCCTTCCATTTTCTCGAATTTCCATCTGTTTTTTACGAGCAGAGCAACCCCCCCTCCCCCTCTGCCTCTTCTATCTTTCCTCATGATCTGGTATCCTGGTGGGAAGATTGTATCTGTTATTGTCTCCATGAGTTTTGTTTCTGTAACTGCTATGATGTCTGGGGACTTCTCATTGATTCTTTCTTGCCATTCCTCATGTTTATTCGTTAATCCATCGGCATTTGTATACCAAACCTTCAACTTTTGTTCTAATACTGTAACTGTGGTGTGGGGGTGGGAACAGAGGGATCGGTGTGTGATGGTTGGTTTGGATTGTTCAGTTGCCTTGGGGGTGTCGTGGTTGGAGTCCTTCTGCAGGTGTTTCTGGGGGGTGTGCTTGTCCTTCCACTTGTTCCTGGGTTATTCTTCTCTCCTTTTTCATTTCCTCCCACTCCTCCTTTCGTTTTTGTACTCTCTCTTTCAGTATCATCCTTTCCTCCTGTGTTCTGTCTCGATCGAGGTACACACTCCGGAACTCCTGCTTGCCTCTCAGCCGTGCTTTCTCCTGCAGGATCATGGTTCGGGTTGATTCTGCCTTGAAAATTACTTTGAGAGGCCGATTCCCTTTCTTTGTGAACCACCCGATTCTCAGAAAATTTGCCACCTGGTCTCATGTCCCCCTCGCCTATCACCTTCATGATACCTTCAATCGCTTTTTTCTCCTCCTGCTTTCTTTCATCATAAGTTTCCCCTTTAGCTTCGTCTAGCCCATAGACAAAAACTGATCGCTCCCTTTCCACCTCCTACTATGACTCCCATTGCATCCTCTGATGTGTTTTAGTTTCTTCCCGTGGAGTGTTCCTTCCATCAGTCCCTTCCCTAGCTATGGCCCCTATGCTCATTGGTTTGTCCTTCCTGCTCACCTGTTCCTGGCCCTCACAGGGTGTTGATGGTGTTGTGCGTTGTGTGTCTGTGTGTGTGTGTTGATGGGGTGTTGATGGTGTTGTGTGTTGGGTGTATGTGGGTTGGGTGTATGTGTGTTGATGGGGGTGTTGATGGGGTGTTGATGTGTGTGTGTTGGGTGTGTGTGTGTGTGTGTGTGTGTGTGTGTGTGTGTGTGTGTGTGTGTGTGTGTGTGTGTGTGTGTTGATGTGTGTGTTGATGGGGGTGTTGATGGTGTTGTGTTGGGTGTGTGTGTGTTGATGTGGGTGTCGATGGTGTTGTGTGTTGGGGTGTGTGTGTGTTGATGGGGGTGTTGATGGTGTTCCGTGTTGGGTGTATGTATGTGTTGATGGGATGTGTGTGTGTGTGTTGATGGGGTGTTGATGGTGTTGTGTGTTGGGTGTGTGTGTGTTGATGTGTGTGTGTGTGTGTGCTGATGGGGGTGTTGATGGTGTTGTGTGTTGATGGGGGTGTTGATGGTGTTGTGTGTTATGTGTGTGTGTGTTGATGAGGTGTTGATGGTGCTGAGTGTTAGGTATGTGTGTGTTGATGGGAGTGTGTTGATGGTGCTGTGTGTTGGGTGTGTGTGTGTTGATGGGGGTGTTGATGGTGTTGTGTGTTGCGTTGGTGTGTGTTGATGGGGTGTTGATGGTGTTGCGTGTTGGGAGTGTGTGTGTTGATGGGGGTGTTGATGGTGTTGTGTGTTGGGTGTGTGTGTGTTGATGGGGTGTTGATGGTGTTGCGTGTTGGGTGTGTGTGTGTTGATGGGGGTGTTGATGGTGTTGTGTGTTGCGTTGGTGTGTGTTGATGGGGTGTTGATGGTGTTGCGTGTTGGGTGTGTGTGTGTTCATGGGGGTGTTGATGGTGTTGTGTGTTGCGTTGGTGTGTGTTGATGGGGTGTTGATGGTGTTGCGTGTTGGGTGTGTGTGTGTTGATGGGGTGTTGATGGTGTTGCGTGTTGGGTGTGTGTGTGTTGATGGGGATGTTGATGGTGTTGGGGTGTGTGTTGATGGGGGTGTTGATGGTGTTGGGGTGTGTGTTGATGGGGTGTTGATGGTGTTGTGTGTTGGGTGTGTGTGTTGATGGGGGTGTTGATGGTGTTGGGGTGTGTGTTGGTGTGGTGTTGATGATGTTGTGTGCTGCGTGTGTATGTGTGTTGATGGAAGTGTTGATGGTGTTGTGTGTTGGGTGTGTGTGTGTGTTGATGGGGGGTGTTGGGTGTGTGTGTGTTGATGGGGGTGTTGATGATGTTGTGTGTTGGGTGTGTGTGTGTGTTGATGAGGGGTGTTGGGTGTGTGTGTGTTGATGGGGGTGTTGATGGTGTTGTTTGTTGGGCGTGTGTGTGTTGATGGGGGTGTTGATGGTGTTGTGTGTTGGGCGTGTGTGTGTTGATGGGGGTGTTGATGGTGTTGTGTGTTGGGCGTGTGTGTGTTGATGGGGGTGTTGATGGTGTTGGGGTGTGTTGATGGGGGTGTTGATGATGTTGTGTGTTGGGTGTGTGTGTGTGTGTTGATGGGGGTGTTGATGGTGTTGTGTGTTGGGGTGTGTGTGTGTGTTGATTGGGAGTGTTGATGGTGTTATGTGTTGGGTGTCTGTTGATGGGGATGTTGATCGTGGTGTGCGTTGATGCTAGCGTGTGTGTTGATAGTAGTTTATTGATAGTGGTGTGCTAATGGTGGTAATATCTTAATGTTTTTTCGTGTTGAGAGTTGCATTGAAGCTTCCCTGTATACCTGGAGGAGGGTTCGGGATCAACGCCCCCGCTTCCCTGTATACCTGGAGGAGGGTTCGGGATCAACGCCCCCGCTTCCCTGTATACCTGGAGGTGGGTTCGGGACCAACGCCCCCGCTTCCCTGTATACCTGGAGGAGGGTTCGGGACCAACGCCCCCGCTTCCCTGTATACCTGGAGGAGGGTTCGGGACCAACGCCCCCGCTTCCCTGTATACCTGGAGGAGGGTTCGGGACCAACGCCCCCGCTTCCCTGTATACCTGGAGGAGGGTTCGGGACCAACGCCCCCGCTTCCCTGTATACCTGGAGGAGGGTTCGGGACCAACGCCCCCGCTTCCCTGTATACCTGGAGGAGGGTTCGGGATCAACGCCCCCGCTTCCCTGTATACCTGGAGGAGGGTTCGGGACCAACGCCCCCGCTTCCCTGTATACCTGGAGGAGGGTTCGGGACCAACGCCCCCGCTTCCCTGTATACCTGAAGGAGGGTTCGGGACCAACGCCCCCGCTTCCCTGTATACCTGGAGGAGGGTTCGGGACCAACGCCCCCGCTTCCCTGTATACCTGGAGGAGGGTTCGGGATCAACGCCCCCGCTTCCCTGTATACCTGGAGGAGGGTTCGGGATCAACGCCCCCGCTTCCCTGTATACCTGGAGGAGGGTTCGGGATCAACGCCCCCGCTTCCCTGTATACCTGGAGGTGGGTTCGGGACCAACGCCCCCGCTTCCCTGTATACCTGGAGGAGGGTTCGGGACCAACGCCCCCGCTTCCCTGTATACCTGGAGGAGGGTTCGGGACCAACGCCCCCGCTTCCCTGTATACCTGGAGGAGGGTTCGGGACCAACGCCCCCGCTTCCCTGTTTACCTGGAGGAGGGTTCGGGACCAACGCCCCCGCTTCCCTGTATACCTGGAGGAGGGTTCGGGACCAACGCCCCCGCTTCCCTGTATACCTGGAGGAGGGTTCGGGATCAACGCCCCCGCTTCCCTGTATACCTGGAGGAGGGTTCGGGACCAACGCCCCCGCTTCCCTGTATACCTGGAGGAGGGTTCGGGACCAACGCCCCCGCTTCCCTGTATACCTGGAGGAGGGTTCGGGACCAACGCCCCCGCTTCCCTGTATACCTGGAGGAGGGTTCGGGACCAACGCCCCCGCTTCCCTGTATACCTGGAGGTGGGTTCGGGACCAACGCCCCCGCTTCCCTGTATACCTGGAGGAGGGTTCGGGACCAACGCCCCCGCTTCCCTGTATACCTGGAGGAGGGTTCGAGATCAACGCCCCCGCTTCCCTGTATACCTGGAGGAGGGTTCGGGACCAACGCCCCCGCTTCCCTGTATACCTGGAGGTGGGTTCGGGACCAACGCCCCCGCTTCCCTGTATACCTGGAGGAGGGTTCGGGACCAACGCCCCCGCTTCCCTGTATACCTGGAGGAGGGTTCGGGATCAACGGGACCCCCCCCGCTTCCCTGTATACCTGGAGGAGGGTTCGGGACCAACGCCCCCGCTTCCCTGTATACCTGGAGGATACCTGGAGTTCGGGATCAACGCCCCCGCTTCCCTGTAACGGAGGAGGGTTCCCCCGCTTCCCTGTATACCTGGAGGAGGGTTCGGGACCAACGCCCCCGCTTCCCTGTATACCTGGAGGTGGGTTCGGGATCAACGCCCCCGCTTCCCTGTATACCTGGAGGTGGGTTCGGGATCAACGCCCCCGCTTCCCTGTATACCTGGAGGAGGGATCGGGATCAACGGGTTTCCCTGTATACCTGGAGGAGGGTTCGGGATCAACGCCCCCGCTTCCCTGTATTCCCTGTATACCTGGAGGAGGGTTCGGGATCAACGCCCCCGAGGAGGGTTCGGGATCAACGCCCCCGCTTCCCTGTATACCTGGAGGAGGGTTCGGGATCAACGCCCCCGCTTCCCTGTATACCTGGAGGAGGGTTCGGGATCAACGCCCCCGCTTCCCTGTATACCTGGAGGAGGGTTCGGGATCAACGGCTTCCCTGTATACCTGGAGGTGGGTTCGGGATCAACGCCCCCGCTTCCCTGTATACGGGATCAACGCCCCCGCTTCCCTGTATACCTGGAGGAGGGTTCAACGCCCCGCTTCCCTGTATACCTGGAGGTGGGTTCGGGATCAACGCCCCCGCTTCCCTGTATACCTGGAGGTGGGTTCGGGATCAACGGGTTCGGGAGGAGGGTTCGGGATCAACGCCCCCGCTTCCCTGTATACCTGGAGGTGGGTTCGGGATCAACGCCCCCGCTTCCCTGTATACCTGGAGGTGGGTTCGGGATCAACGCCCCCGCTTCCCTGTATACCTGGAGGAGGGTTCGGGATCAACGCCCCCGCTTCCCTGTATACCTGGAGGAGGGTTCGGGATCAACGCCCCCGCTTCCCTGTATACCTGGAGGAGGGTTCGGGATCAACGCCCCCGCTTCCCTGTATACCTGGAGGAGGGTTCGGGATCAACGCCCCCGCTTCCTTGTATACCTGGAGGTGGGTTCGGGACCAACGCCCCCGCTTCCCTGTATACCTGGAGGTGGGTTCGGGATCAACGCCCCCGCTTCCCTGTATACCTGGAGGAGGGTTCGGGATCAACGCCCCCGCTTCCCTGTATACCTGGAGGTGGGTTCGGGATCAACGCCCCCGCTTCCCTGTATACCTGGAGGTGGGTTCGGGATCAACGCCCCCGCTTCCCTGTATACCTGGAGGAGGGTTCGGGATCAACGCCCCCGCTTCCCTGTATACCTGGAGGAGGGTTCGGGACCAACGCCCCCGCTTCCCTGTATACCTGGAGGAGGGTTCGGGACCAACGCCCCCGCTTCCCTGTATACCTGGAGGAGGGTTCGGGACCAACGCCCCCGCTTCCCTGTATACCTGGAGGAGGGTTCGGGACCAACGCCCCCGCTTCCCTGTATACCTGGAGGAGGGTTCGGGACCAACGCCCCCGCTTCCCTGTATACCTGGAGGAGGGTTCGGGACCAACGCCCCCGCTTCCCTGTATACCTGGAGGAGGGTTCGGGACCAACGCCCCCGCTTCCCTGTATACCTGGAGGAGGGTTCGGGACCAACGCCCCCGCTTCCCTGTATACCTGGAGGTGGGTTTGGGATCAAAGCCCCCGCTTCCCTGTATACCTGGATGTGGGTTTGGGATCAACGCCCCCGCTTCCCTGTATACCTGGAGGTGGGTTCGGGATCAACGCCCCCGCTTCCCTGTATACCTGGAGGTGGGTTTGGGATCAACGCCCCCGCTTCCCTGTATACCTGGAGGTGGGTTCGGGATCAACGCCCCCGCTTCCCTGTATACCTGGAGGAGGGTTCGGGATCAACGCCCCCGCTTCCCTGTATACCTGGAGGAGGGTTCGGGATCAACGCCCCCGCTTCCCTGTATACCTGAGGAGGGTTCGGGATCAACGCCCCCGCTTCCCTGTATACCTGGAGGAGGGTTCGGGATCAACGCCCCCGCTTCCCTGTATACCTGGAGGAGGGTTCGGGATCAACGCCCCCGCTTCCCTGTATACCTGGAGGAGGGTTCGGGATCAACGCCCCCGCTTCCCTGTATACCTGGAGGAGGGTTCGGGATCAACGCCCCCGCTTCCCTGTATACCTGGAGGAGGGTTCGGGATCAACGCCCCCGCTTCCCTGTATACCTGGAGGAGGGTTCGGGATCAACGCCCCCGCTTCCCTGTATACCTGGAGGAGGGTTCGGGATCAACGCCCCCGCTTCCCTGTATACCTGGAGGAGGGTTCGGGATCAACGCCCCCGCTTCCCTGTATACCTGGAGGAGGGTTCGGGATCAACGCCCCCGCTTCCCTGTATACCTGGAGGAGGGTTCGGGATCAACGCCCCCGCTTCCCTGTATACCTGGAGGTGGGTTCGGGATCAACTCCCCCGCTTCCCTGTATACCTGGAGGTGGGTTCGGGATCAACGCCCCCGCTTCCCTGTATACCTGGAGGTGGGTTCGGGATCAACGCCCCCGCTTCCCTGTATACCTGGAGGAGGGTTCGGGATCAACGCCCCCGCTTCCCTGTATACCTGGAGGAGGGTTCGGGATCAACGCCCCCGCTTCCCTGTATACCTAGAGGAGGGTTCGGGATCAACGCCCCCGCTTCCCTGTATACCTGGAGGTGGGTTCGGGATCAACGCCCCCGCTTCCCTGTATACCTGGAAAAGGGTTCGGGATCAACGCCCCCGCTTCCCTGTATACCTGGAGGAGGGTTCGGGATCAACGCCCCCGCTTCCCTGTATACCTGGAGGAGGGTTCGGGATCAACGCCCCCGCTTCCCTGTATACCTGGAGGAGGGTTCGGGATCAACGCCCCCGCTTCCCTGTATACCTGGAGGAGGGTTCGGGACCAACGCCCCCGCTTCCCTGTATACCTGGAGGAGGGTTCGGGATCAACGCCCCCGCTTCCCTGTATACCTGGAGGTGGGTTCGGGATCAACGCCCCCGCTTCCCTGTATACCTGGAGGAGGGTTCGGGATCAACGCCCCCGCTTCCCTGTATACCTGGAGGAGGGTTCGGGATCAACGCCCCCGCTTCCCTGTATACCTGGAGGAGGGTTCGGGATCAACGCCCCCGCTTCCCTGTATACCTGGAGGAGGGTTCGGGATCAACGCCCCCGCTTCCATGTATACCTGGAGGTGGGTTCGGGATCAACGCCCCCGCTTCCCTGTATACCTGGAGGTGGGTTCGGGACCAACGCCCCCGCTTCCCTGTATACCTGGAGGTGGGTTCGGGATCAACGCCCCCGCTTCCCTGTATACCTGGAGGTGGGTTCGGGATCAACGCCCCCGCTTCCCTGTATTCCTGGAGGAGGGTTCGGGATCAACGCCCCCGCTTCCCTGTATACCTGGAGGAGGGTTCGGGATCAACGCCCCCGCTTCCCTGTATACCTGGAGGAGGGTTCGGGATCAACGTCCCCGCTTCCCTGTATACCTGGAGGAGGGTTCGGGATCAACGCCCCCGCTTCCCTGTATACCTGGAGGTGGGTTCGGGATCAACGCCCCCGCTTCCCTGTATACCTGGAGGTGGGTTCGGGACCAACGCCCCCGCTTCCCTGTATACCTGGAGGTGGGTTCGGGACCAACGCCCCCGCTTCCCTGTATACCTGGAGGTGGGTTCGGGACTAACGCCCCCGCTTCCCTGTATACCTGGAGGAGGGTTCGGGACCAACGCCCCCGCTTCCCTGTATACCTGGAGGAGGGTTCGGGATCAACGCCCCCGCTTCCCTGTATACCTGGAGGTGGGTTCCGGACCAACGCCCCCGCTTCCCTGTATACCTGGAGGTGGGTTCGGGACCAACGCCCCCGCTTCCCTGTATACCTGGAGGTGGGTTCGGGACCAACGCCCCCGCTTCCCTGTATACCTGGAGGAGGGTTCGGGACCAACGCCCCCGCTTCCCTGTATACCTGGAGGAGGGTTCGGGATCAACGCCCCCGCTTCCCTGTATACCTGGAGGTGGGTTCGGGACCAACGCCCCCGCTTCCCTGTATACCTGGAGGTGGGTTCGGGACCAACGCCCCCGCTTCCCTGTATACCTGGAGGTGGGTTCGGGACCAACGCCCCCGCTTCCCTGTATACCTGGAGGAGGGTTCGGGACCAACGCCCCCGCTTCCCTGTATACCTGGAGGAGGGTTCGGGATCAACGCCCCCGCTTCCCTGTATACCTGGAGGAGGGTTCGGGATCAACGCCCCCGCTTCCCTGTATACCTGGAGGAGGGTTCGGGATCAACGCCCCCGCTTCCCTGTATACCTGGAGGAGGGTTCGGGATCAACGCCCCCGCTTCCCTGTATACCTGGAGGAGGGTTCGGGATCAACGCCCCCGCTTCCCTGTATACCTGGAGGAGGGTTCGGGATCAACGCCCCCGCTTCCCTGTATACCTGGAGGAGGGTTCGGGATCAACGCCCCCGCTTCCCTGTATACCTGGAGGAGGGTTCGGGATCAACGCCCCCGCTTCCCTGTATACCTGGAGGTGGGTTCGGGATCAACGCCTCCGCTTCCCTGTATACCTGGAGGTGGGTTCGGGATCAACGCCCCCGCTTCCCTGTATACCTAGAGGTGGGTTCGGGATCAACGCCCCCGCTTCCCTGTATACCGGGAGGTGGGTTCGGGATCAACGCCCCCGCGGCCCGGTCCGTGACCCGGCCTCTACCCTTCAATTCTCCACATCAGTTAACCTTCTACACGCGTTAATGTTCCATTTCAATCAATTCTCTACATCTGTGCTAGTTCCTGGGACAATCGCCCCCACGACCTCATCTCAGACCAGTTCTCGTAGATCAGAAAGAATACAAGGATAACCTCTCAAGGCACTCACAATAAAATGAATACAGGTTCATAGTGAATGTAGTTTTGCATGAGTTACCTCTCGTCTCGCATATTCACAAGGGACGGAGAGAGAGAGAGAGAGAGAGAGAGAGAGAGAGAGAGAGAGAAATAATAGCCGGCATTCTTGCCAGTGCCAAACGTTTAACAGGATTCTGTTTTGCACTCATTTAAAAGATTGGTAGTACCTCCCTGGATGGTAGTACCTCCCTGGATGGTAATACCTCCCTGGATGGTAGTACCTCCCTGGATGGTAGTACCTCCCTGGATGGTAGTACCTCCCTGGATGGTAGTACCTCCCTGGATGGTAATACCTCCCTGGATGGTAGTACCTCCCTGGATGGTAGTACCTCCCTGGATGGTAGTACCTCCCTGGATGGTAGTACCTCCCTGGATGGTAATACCTCCCTGGATGGTAGTACCTCCCTGGATGGTAGTACCTCCCTGGATGGTAGTACCTCCCTGGATGGTAGTACCTCCCTGGATGGTAGTACCTCCCTGGATGGTAATACCTCCTTGGATGGTAGTACCTCCCTGGATGGTAATACCTCCCTGGATGGTAGTACCTCCCTGGATGGTAGTACCTCCCTGGATGGTAATACCTCCCTGGATGGTAGTACCTCCCTGGATGGTAATACCTCCCTGGATGGTAATACCTCCCTGGATGGTAATACCTCCCTGGATGGTAATACCTCCCTGGATGGTAGTACCTCCCTGGATGGTAATACCTCCCTGGATGGTAATACCTCCCTGGATGGTAGTACCTCCCTGGATGGTAATACCTCCCTGGATGGTAATACCTCCATGGATGGTAATACCTCCTTGGATGGTAATACCTCCCTGGATGGTAATACCTCCATGGATGGTAATACCTCCCTGGATGGTAATATCTCCCTGGATGGTAATACCTCCCTGGATGGTAATACCTCCATGGATGGTAATACCTCCCTGGATGGTAATACCTCCCTGGATGGTAATACCTCCATGGATGGTAATACCTCCCTGGATGGTAATACCTCCCTGGATGGTAGTACCTCCCTGGATGGTAATACCTCCATGGATGGTAATACCTCCCTGGATGGTAATACCTCCCTGGATGGTAATACCTCCATGGATGGTAATACCTCCCTGGATGGTAATACCTCCCTGGATGGTAATACCTCCATGGATGGTAATACCTCCCTGGATGGTAATACCTCCCTGGATGGTAATACCTCCATGGATGGTAATACCTCCCTGGATGGTAATACCTCCCTGGATGGTAATACCTCCATGGATGGTAATACCTCCCTGGATGGTAATACCTCCCTGGATGGTAATACCTCCATGGATGGTAATACCACCCTGGATGGTAATACCTCCCTGGATGGTAATACCTCCATGGATGGTAATACCTCCCTGGATGGTAATACCTCCCTGGATGGTAATACCTCCCTGGATGGTAATACCTCCCTGGATGGTAATACCTCCTTGGATGGTAATACCTCCATGGATGGTAATACCTCCCTGGATGGTAGTACCTCCCTGGATGGTAATACCTCCATGGATGGTAATACATCCCTGGATGGTAATACCTCCCTGGATGGTAATACCTCCATGGATGGTAATACCTCCCTGGATGGTAATACCTCCATGGATGGTAATACCTCCCTGGATGGTAATACCTCCCTGGATGGTAATACCTCCCTGGATGGTAATACCTCCCTGGATGGTAATACCTCCCTGGATGGTAGTACCTCCCTGGATGGTAATACCTCCCTGGATGGTAATACCTCCCTGGATGGTAGTACCTCCCTGGATGGTAATACCTCCCTTGATGGTAGTACCTCCCTGGATGGTAATACCTCCCTGGATGGTAGTACCTCCCTGGATGGTAGTACCTCCCTGGATGGTAATACCTCCCTGGATGGTAGTACCTCCCTGGATGGTAATACCTCCCTGGATAGTAGTACCTCCCTGGATGGTAATACCTCCCTGGATGGTAATTCCTCTCTGGATGGTAATACCTCCCTTGATGGTAGTACCTCCCTGGATGGTAGTACCTCCCTGGATGGTAGTACCTCCCTGGATTGTAATACCTCCCTGGATAGTAGTACCTCCCTGGATGGTAATACCTCCCTGGATGGTAATACCTCCCTGGATGGTAATACCTCCATGGATGGTAGTACCTCCCTGGATGGTAATAC
This sequence comes from Cherax quadricarinatus, assembly GCF_038502225.1. NCBI lineage: Eukaryota > Metazoa > Arthropoda > Malacostraca > Decapoda > Parastacidae > Cherax > Cherax quadricarinatus. The sequence goes on from NC_091295.1 coordinate 48,118,268, forward strand.
CTCCCTGGATGGTAATACCTCCCTGGATGGTAGTACCTCCCTGGATGGTAATACCTCCCTGGATGGTAGTACCTCCCTGGATGGTAATACCTCCCTGGATAGTAGTACCTCCCTGGATGGTAATACCTCCCTGGATGGTAATACCTCTCTGGATGGTAATACCTCCCTGGATGGTAGTACCTCCCTGGATGGTAATACCTCCATGGATGGTAGTACCTCCCTGGATGGTAATACCTCCCTGGATGGTAATATCTTCCTGGATGGTAGTACCTCCCTGGATGGTAATACCTCCCTGGATGGTAGTACCTCCCTGGATGGTAATACCTCCCTGGATAGTAGTACCTCCCTGGATGATAATACCTCCCTGGATGGTAATACCTCCCTGGATGGTAATACCTCCCTGGATGGTAGTACCTCCCTGGATGGTAATACCTCCCTGGATAGTAGTACCTCCCTGGATGGTAATACCTCCCTGGATGGTAATACCTCCCTGGATGGTAGTACCTCCCTGGATGGTAATACCTCCCTGGATAGTAGTACCTCCCTGGATGGTAATACCTCCCTGGATGGTAATACCTCCCTGGATAGTAGTACCTCCCTGGATGGTAATACCTCCATGGATGGTAATACCTCTCTGGATGGTAATACCTCCCTGGATGGTAATACCTCCCTGGATAGTAGTACCTCCCTGGATGGTAATACCTCTCTGGATGGTAATACCTCTCTGGATGGTAATACCTCCCGGGATAGTAGTACCTCCCTGGATGGTAATACCTCCCTGGATGGTAATACCTCTCTGAATGGTAATACCTCCCTGGATGGTAATACCTCCCTGGATAGTAATACCTCCCTGGATGGTAATACCTCCCTGGATGGTAATACCTCCCTGGATAGTAGTACCTCCCTGGATGGTAATACCTCCCTGGATGGTAGTACCTCCCTGGATGGTAATATCTCCCTGGATAGTAGTACCTCCCTGGATGGTAATACCTCCCTGGATGGTAGTACCTCCCTGGATGGTAGTACCTCCCTGGATGGTAATACCTCCCTGGATAGTAGTACCTCCCTGGATGGTAATACCTCCCTGGATGGTAATACCTCTCTGGATGGTGGTACCTCCCTGGATGGTAATACCTCCCTGGATGGTAGTACCTCCCTGGATGGTAATACCTCCCTGGATGGTAGTACCTCTCTGGATGGTAATACCTCCCTGGATGGTAGTACCTACCTGGATGGTAGTACCTCCCTGGATGGTAATACCTCCCTGGATGGTAATGCCTCCCTGAATGGTAATACCTCCCTGGATGGTAATACCTCTCTGAATGGTAGTACCTCCCTGGATGGTAATACTTCCCTGAATGGTAATACCTCCCTGGATGGTAGTACCTCCCTGGATGGTAATACCTCCCTGGATGGTAATACCTCCCTGGACGGTAGTGCCTCCCTGGATGGTAATACCTCCTTGGATGGTAGTACCTCCCTGGATGGTAGTACCTCCCTGGATGGCAGTACCTCCCTGGATGGTAGTACCTCCCTGGATGGTAGTACCTACATGGATGGTTGTACCTCCCTGGATGTTAGTACCTCCCTGGATGGTAGTACCTCCATGGATGGTATTACCTCCCTGAAAGGTAGTACCTCCCTGGATGGTAGTACTTCCATGGATGGTAGTACCTCAATGGATGGCATTACCTCGCTGAATGGTGGTACCTCCTTGGATGGTAGTACCTCCCTGGATGGTAATACCTCCCTGGATGGTAGTACCTCCCTGGATGGTAATACCTCCCTGGATGGTAATACCTCCCTGAGTGGTAGTACCTCCATGGATGGTATTACCTCCCTGAAAGGTAGTACCTCCCTGGATGGTAGTACTTCCATGGATGGTAGTACCTCAATGGATGGCATTACCTCGCTGAATGGTGGTACCTCCTTGGATGGTAGTACCTCCCTGGATGGTAATACCTCCCTGGATGGTAGTACCTCCCTGGATGGTAATACCTCCCTGGATGGTAGTACCTCCCTGGATGGTAATACCTCGCTGGATGGTAGTACCTCCCTGGGTGGTAGTACCTCCCTGGATGGTAATACCTCCCTGGATGGTAATACCTCCCTGGATGGTAATACCTCCCTGGATGGTAATACCTCCCTGGATGGTAGTACCTCCCTGGATGGTAATTCCTCCCTGGATGGTAATACCTCCCTGGATGGTAGTACCTCCCTATATGGTAGTACCTCCCTTGATGGTAGTACCTCCTTGGATGGTAGTACCTCCCTGAATGGTAGTACCTCCATGGATGGTATTACCTCCCTGAAAGGTAGCACCTTCCTGGATGGTAGTACCTCCATGGATGGTAATACCTCAATGGATGGTATTACCTCCCTGAAAGGTGGTACCTCCTTGGATGGTAGTACCTCCGTGGATGGTAGTACCTCCATGGATGGTAGTACCTTCATGGATGATAGCACCTCTATGGATGGTAGTACCTCCATGGATAGTAGTACCTCCAAAGATGGTAGTACCTCCAAGGATGATAGTACCTCCAAGGAAGGTAGTACCTCCCTGAATGGTACTACCTCCCTGGATGGTAGTACCTCCAAGGATGGTTGTACTTCCCTGGATGGTAGTTCCTCCCTGGATAGTAGAACCTCCCTGGATGGTAGTACCTCCATGGATGGTAGTATCTCCAAGGATGGTAGTACTTCCAAGGATGCTAGTACCTCCAAGGATGTTAGTACCTCCAAGGATGGTAGAACCTCCATGGATGGTAGTACCTCCCTGGATGGTAGTACCTCCCTGGATGGTTTCTGTCTGCCGGTCTACTGTCTTGTGTCTGTCGTTGGTATTGCTCTAATAATAATAATAATAATAATAATAATAATAATAGTAATAATAATAATAATAATAATAATAATAATAATAATGATAATAATAATAATAATAATAATAATAAATATATTATTATTATTATCATTATTATTATTATTATTATTATTATTATTATTATTGTTATTGTTGTTGTTATTATTATTATTAATTATTATTATTATTATTATTATTATTATTATTATTATTATTATTATTAGAAGAAGAAGAAGAAGAAGATTCTTTAATTCGTGTGTATAAGAGAGCACTACATGTTAGCCTGAGAGACCAGCAGCTGGAGCCTCACAACGCTGGAGAACTCAATCTTGCACAGTGTTGAGCTGATCATTGCGGTGCACTGACGGCGGAATCTTGCAAGGCAGGCGTGCCGCCAGTTCCCGTGCATATCACGGACTCAATCCTGGAAGGGAGAATCTCAAATTGGCAACCAGCAGATCAGTCCAGCTGGTATAATTGCTGGTGTCTGCTTGATAGCGTATCGCCACTCAGAATTACTGAGGTGGCAAGTGGTTCGCCCCTCGTCTGAGAGGCTGCAGTGTCTGGTCCTGTGGCGGTTCAAGTACGTTCTCAGAGTGTAGATATATATGCATCCCTAGATTCATTTATACTCGAAATACTGTGTATATCTCACACACAAATATGCATATATATATATATATATATATATATATATATATATATATATATATATATATATATATATATATATATATATATATATATATATATATATATATATATATATATATATATATATATATATATATATATATATATATATATATATATATATATATATATATATATATATATATATATATATATATATATATATATATATATATATATATATATATATATATATGTATATATATATATATATATATATATATATATATATATATATATATATATATATATATATATATATATATATATATATATATATATATATAATATATATATATATATATATATATATATATATATATATATATATATATATATATATATATATATATATATATATATGTCGTGCCGAATATGTAAAACTGGTCAATTAGCAAGAACTCATTTAAAATTAAGTCCCTTCTAAAAAAAATTAAAGATATATTTTTTTTCATTAATGTTAATGTAAAAAATTTTAATTTTGCACCAAAAGAATCTTAGAAAACTTACCTAACCTTATTATAACAAGAACAATTTATTTTAGCCTAACCCAACTAAATATATTATAGATTTGTATACAGTAATTTAATACTAAACAAACACAGTGAAATATATTTTTTTCGTTAGGTTCAGAATGATTTTAGCGAAATTATTGCATATACAAATTTTCACTTGTCCTATATGGCAAGATGAGCGTTGCTATTTAAGCCAAGATCGCAAGTTCTGCCTATTCTGCACGACATATATATATATATATATTTATAATGAATGTAATATTTTATTTATAAAAACTATTATCTGTGAATAGTAATAGTATCAGACTGACAAAATAATAATAATAATAATAATAATATTAGTATTAGTATTATTATATTATTATTATCATCATTATTATCATCATCATCTTCCTCTCCCTGACCAGCGAGATGGTTGCTATAGCAACCATCAGCAGCTGAACGTAAAGGTAATCTTGTATCATGTAAATATTGACATTAGGTTTACCATACTTAGACTCGTGACTCTCAACTGTTACAGATACATTGTCTACACTAAACTCTGATGTAACACTGTATCCATTTACTTATACCGTATTTCTTGCCACCAAATCAATTAAATACCAAACTCCATTTAGATTAATCAATCACAATTTTCTTCACTCCCTCGCTTCGTTTAAAATCACCCTTTAAAACAAGGAAATTAATTATATATGTATCCAGTCGTTTGTGAGCTGGTCGCTCCAGTCGTGTTGTGTGGGCGAGGCAGTGGCGTTGTCGTGGCCAGCCCACTCCATTTACCCAGGACAGTCGCTTTCCAATAACCATCAGGTCTATACGTCTGCCAACTCGTGGAGGATGGCCCTGACCACTCGTCAGTATTGAGGTGGTGATGACAGACTGAAACGTCAGAGCAAGCTCGCTTTAAGATAACGATTATCTATGATTATATATATTTATAGATGGATAGGGTTGTAAGAGAAGTAAATGATCGGGTGTTAGCAAGAGGTGTGGGATTAAGTGACAAACAATTTAACACAAAGTGGGAGTTGTCACAGTTTTACTGATGACACTGTGCTTTTGAGAGATTCTGAAGAGAAGTTGCAGAGGTTGGTGAATGAGTTTGAAAGGGTATGTAAAAGAAGGAAATTAAAGTGAACGTAGGAAAGAGCAAATTGATAAGGATAACCAAAAAATTAGGTAATGGAAGATTGGATGTAAATGTATTCCGATATTTGGGAGTAGACTTGTCAACAGATAGATCTGTGAAAGACTAGGTGAACCATAGAAATGATCAGGGGAAAAAGGTAAGTGGTGCACTGAGGAGTCTGTGGAAGCAAAGACGGGAATGTATGAGAGTACAGTGGTACCAACGCTCTTATATGGGTGTGAAGAATGGGTGGTGAATGTTGCAACAAGGAGAAGGCTGAAGGCAGTGATGTCGTGTCTGAGGGCAATGTGTGGTAAGAATTTAATGCAGAGAATTCGTAGTTTAGAAATTAGGAGGAGGTGCGGGATTACTAAAAGTATTATCCAGAGGGCTGAAGAGGGGTTGTTAAGGGAGTAGTGGAACAAAATAGAATGACTTGAAGAACATATAAATCTGTAGTGGAAGGAAGGCAGGGTAGGGGTCGTCTTAGAAAATGTTAAAGGGAGGGAGTAGAGGAGGTTTTGTGTGTGAGAGGCTTGGACTTCCAACAAGGTGCATGAGCATGTTAGGAGCGAGTAGAGATGAATGGTTTTTATGACTTGGCGTGCTGTTGGAGTGTAAGCAAAGTAACATTTATGAAGGGAATCAAGGAAACTGGTTAACTGGACTTGAGTCCTGGAAGTGGGAGGTACAGTGCCTGCACTCTGAAGGAGGGCTGTTGATATGTTGCATTTTTTTTAACGATAGTGTAGACACGTCTCCGGCAAGACAGTGATGTAGTGAATGAGGATGAAAGTATTTCTTCTTTTTTTGGGTCACCTGCCTTGGTGGGAAAAGGCAGATGAGTTTATATATATATATATATATATATATATATATATATATATATATATATATATATATATATATATATATATATATATATATATATATACATATATATATACATATATATATATATATATATATATATATATATATATATATATATATATATATATATATATATATATAACAAACAGTTCAATATAAGGAGTAGTGTATATTCCAGTCTCACAAGATAAGAACATACACGACGTGAATCTTATCTTTGTGATCTTGAGTCGTATATTAAAGTCAGATGAGTGACCTGAGCCAGGGTCAGGATCAAATGACCCCTGGGCAAGGCTTGTGACAGCGTCAGGTTTCCACTGACCTTACGGGTCTTGAAAACTTGAGTTGTGAAGCAATCAGAGGAAAAGCGAGCATTATGCTCTGGTGTATGCAAATTATGCATAAAATGGAGGCATTTCTCAGTTAATATGTGGGTTATGAGTCTTAACATGTTGCAAAATCTGCTGAACGTATTTCTTATATGCCTTTACTGAACGGATTTCTCATATTCAGTTACTCAAATGATTAGATTTCGGCTTGTCTGATTAGCACTGCAGAACTGAACCAAATTATTGGCTGGTTTTGGGGGAAGGTTTGGTGGATGAGAATGATCAGTTTTGAGAAGGTCCTGCCTAGTATAGCCCAGTATATATGATTAGTCGGTATATATGATTGGTCAATATATATGATTGGTCAGTATATATGATTGGTCAGTATATATGATTGGTCAGTATATATGATTGGTCAGTATATATGATTGGTCAGTATATATGATTGGTCAGTATATATGATTGGTCAGTATATATGATTGGTCAGTATATATGATTGGTCAGTATATATGATTGGTCAGTATATATGATTGGTCAGTATATATGATTGGTCAGTATATATGATTGGTCAGTATATATGATTGGTCAGTATATATGATTGGTCAGTATATATGATTGGTCAGTATATATGATTGGTCAGTATATATGATTGGTCAGTATATATGATTGGTCAGTATATATGATTGGTCAGTATATATGATTGGTCAGTATATATGATTGGTCACAGCTGTATTTAAGGTCACTTCAAAGGCATATTTTGTATTTATCATTTTTTAACAAAATAATAAATTTTGCTGTGAGTATATTTTATTGCTTTATGCATCTTATCATCTAAAGGTTATTGATTTTATTGACCTTATAAGATCAATAATAACCAGTATGTGCAAAGGTCTGACCTTTTTTGTGTAAACTATTTTCGATAACCAAATAATGGCACTGTGAAAGTACTGACTTAAGCAAGAGATGTGCACTCTCGGCACTCTACCGACGAGCACTCATACTGTGCAGTGCACAGCACTTGCAACCACAACACAACGTTATCAATTCGCAATTCGGAAGAAATGGCAATCACAAATAGTCTACACGTAAGGGTCAAACAAGGGGCAATACGAGTTAAGAGAAGATTAATGACGCTGTTAGACAATTGGACGCAGGGCCGAGTAGTGAAGATGACTACTGTTGTGAAACGAGCGTGCGCAGGCTTGTGCAACGAAGGTGAATTATGGCATGAGGTGAAAATGAACCACAAACACAGGTCACTATCGCTATCATCACCATCACAACAAGTTGAAACCAGGACCACCTTGATAAATTAGATATATGTGCAACACTTGGGTATCTTTACTGAGGAAACGTTTCGCCACACAGTGGCGTCATCAGTCCAATACAAAGCAGAATAGTGAAGAACAGGAGGAGTTTGAGGTTATCAGTGTTGCCTATGTGTCTAATTTATCAACTTGTCGGTTCTCTGAACCATTTATTTACAGAACCCCTTCTCTGTCTCCTGATAACTTGCCTGGTATACATAAACACCAGTGTTTATGTATATTGTACGTGTATTGTTCGTATGTGTGTGTGTGTACGTATATGTACATGTGCCTGGGTGCGAGTGTTCAATTATTTTAATAACAGTGCGGTGGTTTAGTGTTGATTGTAGTGGAATACCAGACTTCTGCAAGTGCTCTGACCCCTGTCAAGACGACCTGCCCGTCCTTCACACACCTGTCCCCCTCACACCACCTGTCTCAGCTCACACCACCTGTCTCAGCTCACACCAACTGTCTCAGCTCACACACACACCTGTCTAAGCTCACATTTGTCTCCGCTCACACACCTGTCTTCCTCACATACACATGTCTTCCCTCACACACCTGTCTTTCCTCATATACCTCTGTCTCTAAACACGTATCTTCCCTTACACACCTATTTCCCTCCTCACACACCTGTCCCCGTCACACACCTAACTCACACAAGGCCTATGTTCCAGGATTAAAATAGTCTTGACTTGTGGCGAACAGGTTACATTCAGCCTTAATGATGTAGCCGATAGACTTGAAACACAATTAACCAACCAAGCAACTACCTGTGCCTCTAAAAGTGGCTGAAACAACATTGTATATAAGCCAGGAGGTGTATGTGTATACTTCAGTGTATATACGTCAGGAAGTGTATGTATTTTAGTACATATGTACTAAGAGGTGCGTATGAGTGTATGTGAGCAGAGAGGTATCAATGTATATACTGCAAGAAGTGTGTATATCTCAGTATACAAATACACGACAAGGTGTGTATTTGTAGTGTATGTACGCCAAAAAGTATTTAGCAGCGTATGTACGCAGGGAGGTGTTTTATCTCTCAGAGTATATAAACAGATGTATGCATATACCCTAGGCGGTCACGGAGTTCAAACCTCACCACCGCCCCTCAGAGATCTTCAATAGAGCATATATACCAAGAGATTTCTAGGTCTCAATGTATACATATACAGAGAGATACAGAGACAGAGATAGCGAAAGAGAGACACAAACACAAAGAAAGAGTCAGAAAGACAGAGTGAGAGAGGGAGAGAAAGAGAGATGGCTCAGCAGGCAACAGCAGCAGTTTAATTAAACTGGCCCACCAGAATATCTCTCTGTATTAGGGAAGACTATGTTATTTTTCAATGCAAAAACATAACTATTTATGAAAAAATATTTTAGGTATTATTATATTAGATTAGGTGTTGTAGGAGCTACACAAACTGGTAGTGGTGGTAGTGGCTTTGTTGGTGGTGGTAGTGGCTTTGTTGGTGGTGGTAGTGGCTTTGTTGGTGGTGGTAGTGGCTTTGTTGGTGGTGGTAGTGGCTTTGTTGGTGGTGGTAGTGGCCTTGTTGGTGGTGGTAGTGGCTTTGTTGGTGTGGTAGTGGCTTTGTTGGTAGTGGTAGTGGCTTTGTTGGTGGTGGTAGTGGCTTTGTTGGTGGTGGTAGTGGCTTTGTTGGTGGTGGTAGTGGCCTTGTTGGTGGTGGTAGTGGCTTTGTTGGTGGTGGTAATGGCTTTGTTGGTGGTGGTAGTGGCTTTGTTGGTGGTGGTAGTGGCTTTGTTGGTGGTGGTAGTGACTTTGTTGGTGGTGGTAGTGGCTTTGTTGGTGGTGGTAGTGGCTTTGTTGGTGGTGGTAGTGGCTTTGTTGGTGGTGGTAGTGGCTTTGTTGGTGGTGGTAGTGGCTTTGTTGGTGGTGGTAGTGGCTTTGTTGGTGGTGGTAGTGGCTTTGTTGGTGGTGGTAGTGGCTTTGTTGGTGGTGGTAGTGGCTTTGTTGGTGGTGGTAGTGGCTTTGTTGGTGGTGGTAGTGGCTTTGTTGGTGGTGGTAGTGGCCTTGTTGGTGGTGGTAGTGGCTTTGTTGGTGGTGGTAGTGGCTTTGTTGGTGGTGGTAGTGGCTTTGTTGGTGGTGGTAGTGGCTTTGTTGGTGGTGGTAGTGGCTTTGTTGGTGGTGGTAGTGGCTTTGTTGGTGGTGGTAGTGGCTTTGTTGGTGGTGGTAGTGGCTTTGTTGGTGGTGGTAGTGGCTTTGCTGGTGGTGGTAGTGGCCTTGTTGGTGGTGGTAGTGGCTTTGTTGGTGGTGGTAGTGGCTTTGTTGGTGGTGGTAGTGGCTTTGTTGGTGGTGGTAGTGGCCTTGTTGGTGGTGGTAGTGGCTTTGTTGGTGGTGGTAGTGGCCTTGTTGGTGGTGGTAGTGGCTTTGTTGGTGGTGGTAGTGGCTTTGTTGGTGGTGGTAATGGCTTTGTTGGTGGTGGTAGTGGCTTTGTTGGTGGTGGTAGTGGCTTGGTTGATGGTGGTAGTTTTTTTGTTGTTTTTGGTAGTGGCTTTGTTGGTGGTGGTAGTGGCTTGGTTGGTGGTGGTAGTGGCTTTGTTGATGGTGGTAGTGGCTTTGTTGATGGTGGTAGTTTTTTTTGTTGTTTTTGGTAGTGGCTTTGTTGGTGGTGGTAGTGGCTTGGTTGGTGGTGGTAGTGGCTTGGTTGGTGGTGGTAGTTTTTTTGTTGTTTTTGGTAGTGGCTTTGTTGGTGGTGGTAGTGGCTTTGTTGATGGTGGTAGTGGCTTTGTTGGTGGTGGTAGTTGCTTGGTTGGTGGTGGTAGTTTTTTTTGTTGTTTTTGGTAGTGGCTTTGTTGGTGGTGGTAGTGGCTTTGTTGATGGTGGTAGTGGCTTGGTTGGTGGTGGTAGTGGCTTTGTTGATGGTGGTAGTTTTTTGTTGTTTTTGGTAGTGGCTTTGTTGGTGGTGGTAGTGGCTTTGTTTATGGTGGTAGTAGGTTTGTTTGTAGTGGTAGTGGCTTTGTTGGTGGTGGTAGTGGCTTTGTTGGTTGTAGTGGCTTTGTTGGTTGTGGTAGTGGCTTTGTTGGTGGTGGTAGTGGCTTTGTTATTTGTAATGGCTTTGTTGGTGGTGGTAGTGGCTTTGTTGGTTGTAGTGGCTTTGTTGTTGGTGGTAGTGGCTTTGTTGGTTGTAGTGGCTTTGTTGGTAGTGGTAGTGGCTTTGTTGGTGGTGGTAGTGGCTTTGTTGGTTGTAGTGGCTTTGTTGGTTGTGGTAGTGGCTTTGTTGGTGGTGGTAGTGGCTTTGTTAGTGGAGATTGTAGTGGCTTTGTTGGTGGTGATAGTGGCTTTTTTGGTGGTGATAGTTGTGGTGGGACTGTTAGTGGTAGTGGTAGTGGCTTTGTTGGTGGTGGCAGTGGCTTTGTTGTTAGTGGCTTTGTTGGTGGAGATTGTAGTGACTTTGTGGTGGTGGTAGTGGCTTTGTTGGTGGTGGTAGTCGCTTTGTTAGTGGAGATTGTAGTGGCTTTGTTGGTGGTGATAGTGGCTTTTTTGTTGGTGATAGTTGTGGTGGGACTGTTAGTGGTAGATCTGGTATTACCAGTCCTACTATTAATAGACAGACCGGGCAGCGGGGGCGTTTACCCCCGAAACCCTCTCCAGGTAAACTAAAGCCACTTTTAGCACTAGCTGTTAGTTTAGGTAGTGCTAGTAGTAGTGGTAGCAGTAGTAGTAGTTCTGGTAGTACTGTTAGTACTACCAGTTAGTACTACTACTACTACTACCTGTCGAATTTCGGTACAAAAAAGTGTGAAATTTTTGTAAACAAATTTCTCCCTATCCACAAGGTGAAGTTACAGCCTCCGCTGGGTGAGGCTGGAGGACTCCCGGAGGCAGTTGTCTAGTTGTGGTTATCAGAAAGCCAATTCACTGGTCAGTGAGCAGTCTCTTCTTCAAGCTTTAACAGCGTGGTCATAGCGATCAACTGCCTAAGTCTTGCATGTCTTGCGCTCCAGGTTGACTGGTTAGTGAGGCTTATGTCTGTCGACTACACGAGGGTCATTAAGACAGTGTATCAGCTGTTCACTACGAGTTAAGACTACTTTAATCCCTAAAATGGGGATTAAAGTATTCTCTTAGTGTATATACACAGAGACACACTTCTCAGTGTATATATTGCGTTGCAAGTCATCATCAACGTAAACGTTGCATTGGGGGATACCCACGCTTGCAGTTACCAAGTCGTTCCACAATAGTAGTATATACCGTGAAGTGTGTGTCTCTCAGTGTATATACCTCCCTAGACTGCCTCCCTAGAATGACCCACCAGAGATTTGTCTAATTGAATTATTATAAGCACGAGGGAACGTTAAAGAAATAAGGATGACAGCGCTTTGGGAATGATGGGCACTGAGACTGGCCCAAGATGTAAAGGATAGTTTCAATTGTATCAACAGTTTCAATTGTATCAACAGCCCCTTCATCACTATCAAGGCACCCCATCCCTGGGGTGCCTTGATAATAAAAAGTAAATAAAGCACAATACCTTGACTGGAACAATACACAAATAGCCCACACATAGGAGAGAGGAGCTTACGACGACGTTCCGGTCCGTCTTGGAACATTAACTAGTAGACTGTAGCGGCAATGATGACATGGAAGGTAGCTGCAGCTAAGGCAGTAGCAGTTTAGAAGCAGGACAGACCAAGCAGCAGAAGCAATAAGGACAAAAGGCTGTAAGAGCAGAAATAATCAGTATCCTCAAAGAGTCCCGTCGATATTATTGAAGACTACACACTGGTCAAGTCGTCAGCGGGGAAATACGTTTTGCTCTACGTCAAGTCATGACTTGATGCATTGGCTTCACCAGGTCATGGCTTGTTGCTCTGCAATGTATCTTCAAGGGAGCAAATCTCACAGCTTTAGCCACTGCAATACATGGCGCAAGAAGGCATCGTGTGAGGGGCGCTCCTGAAGTCGTGTTGAGACAATTGCGCTTTATTACACCTGCGCACAAAGACTACCGTGGTGATGGTTGTTACACACACACACACAGGGAGGGTTTACGCAATGAGAATAGAAGAATGCTCCACTATGTCACGCTTTGTGTCTCCCCTTTTGTAAATATTGATTATGCTTGATGCCAGGTATGTTAATGGTTACTGGTTATTGTGACCCATTCATGGGTCACAATGTATATAATGTATATTACCTGTTCATATAATTTTATATTGCTTATATTTGCGATATTAGCTAAATCTTAAATAAATTGCTTTATATTATTATTTGACTTAGTTATATTATTAGGTAGGATGTAACATTTATACATTCACTGCTAATAGTTCGTGTTAAGTAGCTGACAACATTGTCTAACTACTGTAGTTTTCACTTCGATTGTTTCCCTGCCGGCTTCTGTGTTGCTGGGCAGCAGCAGTCCATGGAGAGTCACGTGATCAGGGTGGGGTGTTCACACCTCACCAGGAGTGAGAGTCGGCCTGGCCTGCGAGTTATTCTGTTTGACGTGCCTTCCAACAAGACGGCCTCTCCAATTCTCCCTTGCAGGCCCTTCTTGGAAGATCATCTCTGTCGTTTTCTTGTTGTTGGTTCTGTGTAACTCTGTTCACAGAACATAGCCTAGACTTAGTGATTTTCGACGTTGTACTGAGGTTGTGTCACATAGACACTCTGAGAAACTCAGGTCCTGAGCTGTAGCTTCTGACCTAATTTGTACTGGTATCTGTGCACTGTCACAGTCGGGGATTTTCTAATGATGAACTTAGATTCAGTAGTATGGGAGTTTTGTGACTTTTGTGGAGGATCTGCAGATGGTCCCTACTTAGTGTCGTTAGTAGTGTCGTTATATTATCTCCTTGTTCCTGATTCTGTGTTGCTGTTGCTTGTTATATTGCTGTTGGGCATATCAGTTATTTTATTGTTCAAGCAAGCTGTTCTGATTGCCAGGTTGGTCAAGAAGTTAGTTTATGTGAGGACTTTTAGTCAGTCACTGGTTAAGTCTAGTCGAGTCTTGAGACATAGCGAACTACTTAGAGCACTTACACACATACACACGAACTATTACAACCTAGGATTTCAAATGGCCTGTTATCCCAGGTGTAATGGGAGCAAATAAACACAGTAGAAAAAGTTTAGACTTATATTATCCTTCACCAATTATAACAGCAATATGTACACTATGTACAGTGATAAATATAGTGCACTCCACGGAAAGCAAGGCAGAAATAGAAGCCACAAGATAGCAGACCGTGCTTCAACCAGCTCTAGAATGGGAATGACAAGGGCAGACAGGAGAGCGGTATCCACATAACCTCTGCGATTGTCAATCCCACCTTCTTATTGGCTAGAACCTGGTCACTAGTTGAACGATGGGGCCCCATCATCAACTCTTAGCAACCTGGTTCGCTGGTTGGGGGAGATAGCCTGTAAATGAGGGTGTGTCCATGCGCCGAATAAAGGTTACGTACTCTTTGCATGCCACACGAACTTACTTGTATATATTTGTATTATGTTATTAAATGTTAACAATGTACCAGACGGTACTTAAAAGCCATAAAGATGTGAAATGAGCCTTCAGCACAATACTACTGTACACGAGAGAAGTGTAGCAACTTGTATCCTATATTATATTCAACTGATTACTATAATTTACTTTGATCTTATACGCCTAGACGACTTTATTATTATTAATAAACTTATTAAATTTTAATTTCTTTAGTTAGTAGCCTACCAGTTGTAATCCTGAAGCACTATTGAATCTTACTAAATTTTAATGGATGATTGTACCAGGATACTGACTACTTGTTACAAAACCCAGTAACAGGCTGGATGCTAGAAGGGCAGTCCTTTCTAGTATTCACTGGAGATCTCTATGCTTATTAGAAATCGCGTTTTTTGTAACACAGGTTGTGGAGGAGGAAAGTGGAGGGTGCGGGGAGGGACATGGAGGGTGCGTGGAGGACCATTGAGGACACATGGAGTGGTGTTACACACAGCCCAGTCAGGTTATTTAAGCCCACTCTCCCTTACCCTGATATCTTTCCTCCCTACTTACCTATCCTACCTTCTTCCCTTACCCTGCTTGCCCTCCCTTCCTCTCCCTTCAATCTTCACTTTCCTGCTGTCTCTGTGTTAGAGACACCAGTCTCTCTTCACCTGCGGCTCTCTGGCTGTGAGACATCTGTTATGTCCTCAATACATCGTCTCCCCGGCCAAGTTACAGACAGGGGTTCGTAAATTACAACGCAAATACCACTCAAAAATACAGAAACCCAAAGATAAGTGTATACTGGATACAAACAGAAGTGTGTAGGATTTGCCTGGCATCTTACTTGTTCAGGAGAACAGAAATTCATTGCAGACTTGCTAGAGAGCGAAATATTTATCAGGTTTTTCTTCCACACTTGTATGATATGTAAATATTTAAGTATAGGTACACATAACTAGAGTTACATAAATTATCATACATAATAACATATGTGTAAATTTCATATGTTAACCCCCAAAAAAAGTCATACAAAGTGACTTATTTCCATTTGGGTTTTCGCCTCCCATGGTGATTACTGTGTACCAACCTACTACCTATGTTTCATACTCATATGACAGGACGTCAGTTGCTCTCTTTATGGTTGCTGTCTACCCACCCACAACCTACGCAGGTACCACTGTCGTGGTATAGGTGTCCCTCTGGTTATCGTGGTATAGGTGTCCCTCTTGTTGTCATGGTATAGGTGTCCCTCTGGTTGTCGTGGTATAGGTGTCCCTCTGGTGTCCCTCTGGCTGTGAGGCGCTCTTTTAATGTCCTCATTACCAGAGACAACCCACAAGACGTGGATAAAAATACATTTCACTTCCAAGCTGTCAGCTATTAGAGTGAGCCGGGAATGCGGGAGTGTCTCGCCTGGCACCCACACTGTCTCGCTGATGGAGAAAGCCGTCCTTTTGTACACAAAGTTATTCTTCTCGAGGGAAATGTTTAAACACAGAATTCTCCTCCGCAGGGGAAGCATTTGCACGACTTGAAGCGATTACTCTTATCTGGTGGGTAGATCTCAACCGCTTATGGGAGAACTCAAGTGAATTATTTGATGTTGTAGTCTGCTGGAAGACCGCTAATTCTGGCGGTATTATTAATGCAAATATAATGCTGCATATTCCAGGCACAGATTTTCCAGCTGCAGATATTCCCGACTGACAACTTTCAAAAGCCTGGAACTTGGATTAAACTTGTATCACACTTGTATCACACTGAAACATAAATAACAAAAATGGCGAATGTTATAGCCAATTCAGTCATATGTAGTCTGAATGGATATTTATATATTAAAGGAAAAAAATTACAGAGAAAGCCATGTTTACCTTGAAGAATGAGACGCTTGTGCGATATTTGGGAATCTTTATTCAGGAAACGTTTCGCCCGGCTGTGGCTTCTTCAGTCCAGCACAGAGAACGGTGGAAAAAAGAGGAGTTTGATGGGAACACTTGAACATATTAGAAAACGTTTCGGTCCTGGAACTTCGATCACTTCTTTTTTAACCTCTGTATGTTAGAAGTGATCATAATCCCAGGACCGAAACATGATAAATGGTTTTGAAAACCTCTCCTTATACCTTCCTGCTCTGTACTGGACTGATGAAGCCACTGTGGGGCGAAACGTTCCTTCAATTAAGTTTCCCATATGTTGCATAAGTGTCTCAATTCTATATGTCTTAGTGTTTGCTCAAGTGACTTTCCACTAGCTTTGATTATTGACGTTCCTTCATCGTTGTCATTGTTTCTCTGCTCGAAATACGAGTCTTAAACAGAAATTCATTCAAAACGTATTGATTCTCCCTTATCAATGTTGATATTAGGATGAATAGACTGCACATGTAAACTGTTTATTGTGGTTCCAGGAATCACAGCTGGAACGTAACTGAGAGAGTGACAGGTGTGTAGTGAACGTTACTGTATATGTACTGCTGGGATACTTCTCGTTTAGGTCTGGGGGTGATGTGTCTGTAAGTGTGTAAGGTGTAGTTAGGGTTTGGTGGTGTAGTGGTGTGGTGGTGGTGGTGGTGGTGTGGTGCGGTGCAGTAGCGGTGATGCAGTGGTGGAGGTGTAGTGATGATAAAGATGGTGGTGGTGGTGTCAGTATTGTTCCAGCTGTGTATAGGTAGAGTCAGTAATGGAGATGTGACGGTAACGTTGTATGGTCCTGTTGTTACAGTGGTGGCGGTCGTGGTGTAGTGCTGGCAGTGTAGTGGTGTTGGTAGTGTAGTGGTGTTGGTAGTGTAGCGGTGTTGGCAGTGTCCACCTGACCCCTCAGACAACCTCCGCATTCGTCTTCCACATTTCACAGATCTGACCACTCCAAATAACGATGTACCCTATAAGACCCAACCTACTGTATAAATCCTGACACTCGCAGCACACTGCCAAGACACAGAAAGGGAGGACTCCGAGTCAGCCTCGTCTGCAGTGTTATTGCAAACTTTGTATAAGGTCGGAAGGTGTCAGCTGCGCCTGATCATACAACAAGCTTGGTATTTATAAGCATAAATTTGAGTTCTTATGAGGTATTCACAGTGGAGGTAATTTATTTTCCCATTTGTTATCGTAAATGTCTTTTGGATGGAGGAGAAGTTGTGGGGAAGAAACGTGAGGAGGCGCCAAGGTAGAGAGAACTGCATTTTCCACGCGTTTCTGTCTCTCTCTCTCTCTCTCTCTCTCTCTCTCTATATATATATATATATATATATATATATATATATATATATATATATATATATATATATATATATATATATATATATATATATATATATATATATATATATATATATATATATATATATATATACATACATATATATATATATATATATATATATATATATATATATATATATATATATATATATATATATATATATATATATATATATATATATATATATATATATATATATATATATGCAAAACAACCACTCTGAAAGAATAGAGAAATTCCAAGCGCTTTCGTGACTACTCACATTATCAAGGAACTATGAAAGTTAAGCATCCAAGGAAGCTATATAAGGGGTCTGGCCAGCACCTCACTATCAGATCCCACAATGGTTAAACACCTGACGCGCGCCGACCCAACTGGACAGGTCCTTTGCACAACTCACCCACAAACTATTCTACCCAAGAAAATTTAAAAATTATTATTTGTCCAGTGTATTATTAAATTCTTCCCAAATTCTATTAATTATAAATGGATCTAATTTATATAAACCAAAGGAAATATTCATATTATTGTCAAAACTGCTTTTTATGAAACAAGATTCAATTATATTCCTGTCGACCATGGACTTGCTTGATACTACTTTCTCAACTTTTTGAAAATCAATTGGATGGTTAAAATTTCTTACATGAATAAATAGAGCATTGGAATCTTGTCCAGTTCTAATGCTATATTTATGTTGTTTTAATCTTAGTTCGAGATTTTTACCAGTTTGACCGTAATAAACTTTATCGCAAATTTTACAAGGAATCTTATACGGAGGGGGTAAAGGAGGTTTTGTGTGCGAGGGGCTTGGACTTCCAGCAGGCATGCGTGAGCGTGTTTGATAGGAGTGAATGGAGACAAATGGTTTTTAATACTTGACGTGCTGTTGGAGTGTGAGCAAAGTAACATTTATGAAGGGATTCAGGGAAACCGGCAGGCCGGACTTGAGTCCTGGAGATGGGAAGTACAGTGCCTGCACTCTGAAGGAGGGGTG
>NC_091295.1:48146692-48149192 GCF_038502225.1 Cherax quadricarinatus
AATCATATACATATATATATATATATATATATATATATATATATATATATATATATATATATATATATATATATATATATATATATATATATATATGTCGTGCCGAATAGGCAGAACTTGCGATCTTGGCTTAAATAGCAACGCTCATCTTGCCATATAAGACAAGTGAAAATTTGTGTATGCAATAATTTCGCCAAAATCATTCTGAACCTAACGAAAAAAATATATTTCATTGTGTTTGTTTATTATTAAATTATTGTAAACAAATCTAAAATATATTTAGGTGGGTTAGGCTAAAATAAATTGTTCTTGTTATAATAAGGTTAGGTAAGTTTTCTAAGATTCTTTTGGTGCAAAATTAAAATTTTTTACATTAACATTAATGAAAAAAAATATATCTTTAAACGTATAAGAGAAAATTTAAGAAAGGACTTAATTTTAAATGAGTTCTTGCTAATTGAGCAGTTTTACATATTCGGCACGACATATGTATATATAAATATATATATATATATATATATATATATATATATATATATATATATATATATATATATATATATATATATATATATATATATATATATATATATATATATTTTATTTATTTTATTATCACACTGGCCGATTCCCACCAAGGCAGGGTGGCCCGAAAAAGAAAAAACTTTCACCATCATTCACTCCATCACTGTCTTGCCAGAAGGGTGCTTTACACTACAGTTTTTAAACTGCAACATTAACACCCCTCCTTCAGAGTGCAGGCACTGTACTTCCCATCTCCAGGACTCAAGTCCGGCCTGCCGGTTTCCCTGAATCCCTTCATAAATGTTACTTTGCTCACACTCCAACAGCACGTCAAGTATTAAAAACCATTTGTCTCCATTCACTCCTATCAAACACGCTCACGCATGCCTGCTGGAAGTCCAAGCCCCTCGCACACAAAACCTCCTTTACCCCCTCCCTCCAACCCTTCCTAGGCCGACCCCTACCCCGCCTTCCTTCCACTACAGACTGATACACTCTTGAAGTCATTCTGTTTCGCTCCATTCTCTCTACATGTCCGAACCACCTCAACAACCCTTCCTCAGCCCTCTGGACAACAGTTTTGGTAATCCCGCACCTCCTCCTAACTTCCAAACTACGAATTCTCTGCATTATATTCACACCACACATTGCCCTCAGACATGACATCTCCACTGCCTCCAGCCTTCTCCTCGCTGCAACATTCATCACCCACGCTTCACACCCATATAAGAGCGTTGGTAAAACTATACTCTCATACATTCCCCTCTTTGCCTCCAAGGACAAAGTTCTTTGTCTCCACAGACTCCTAAGTGCACCACTCACTCTTTTTCCCTCATCAATTCTATGATTCACCTCATCTTTCATAGACCCATCCGCTGACACGTCCACTCCCAAATATCTGAATACGTTCACCTCCTCCATACTCTCTCCCTCCAATCTGATATTCAATCTTTCTTCACCTAATCTTTTTGTTATCCTCATAACCTTACTCTTTCCTGTATTCACCTTTAATTTTCTTCTTTTGCACACCCTACCAAATTCATCCACCAATCTCTGCAGCTTCTCTTCAGAATCTCCCAAGAGCACAGTGTCATCAGCAAAGAGCAGCTGTGACAACTCCCACTTTGTGTGTGATTCTTTATCTTTTAACTCCACGCCTCTTGCCAAGACCCTCGCATTAACTTCTCTTACAACCCCATCTATAAATATATTAAACAACCACGGTGACATCACACATCCTTGTCTAAGGCCTACTTTTACTGGGAAAAATTTCCCTCTTTCCTACATACTCTAACTTGAGCCTCACTATCCTCGTAAAAACTCTTCACTGCTTTCAGTAACCTACCTCCTACACCATACACTTGCAACATCTGCCACATTGCCCCCCTATCCACCCTGTCATACGCCTTTTCCAAATCCATAAATGCCACAAAGACCTCTTTAGCCTTATCTAAATACTGTTCACTTATATGTTTCACTGTAAACACCTGGTCCACACACCCCCTACCTTTCCTAAAGCCTCCTTGTTCATCTGCTATCCTATTCTCCGTCTTACTCTTAATTCTTTCAATAATAACTCTACCATACACTTTACCAGGTATACTCAACAGACTTATCCCCCTATAATTTTTGCACTCTCTTTTATCCCCTTTGCCTTTATACAAAGGAACTATGCATGCTCTCTGCCAATCCCTAGGTACCTTACCCTCTTCCATACATTTATTAAATAATTGCACCAACCACTCCAAAACTATATCCCCACCTGCTTTTAACATTTCTATCTTTATCCCATCAATCCGGCTGCCTTACCCCTTTCATTTTACCTACTGCCTATATATATATATATATATATATATATATATATATATATATATATATATATATATATATATATATATATATATATATATATATATATATATATATATATATATATATATATATATATATATATTGCTGACACGTGACCGATTTT
>NC_091295.1:48154192-48171692 GCF_038502225.1 Cherax quadricarinatus
TGTGTGTGTGTGTGTGTGTGTGTATGTGTACTCACCTAGTTGAGGTTGCGGGGGTCGAGTCCGAGCTCCTGGCCCCGCCTCTTCACTGATCGCTACTAGGTCACTCTCCCTGAGCCGTGAGCTTTATCATACCTCTGCTTAAAGCTATGTATGGATCCTGCCTCCACTACATCGCTTCCCAAACTATTCCACTTACTGACTACTCTGTGGCTGAAGAAATACTTCCTAACATCCCTATGATTCATCTGAATCTTCAACTTCCAACTGTGACTCCTTGTTACTGTGTCCCATCTCTGGAACATCGTGTGTGTGTGTGTGTGTGTGTACTCACCTAGTTGTACTCACCTAGTTGAGGTTACGGGGGTCGAGTCCGAGCTCCTGGCCCCGCCTCTTCACTGATCGCTACTAGGTCACTCTCCCTGAGCCGTGAGCTTTATCATACCTCTGCTTAAAGCTATGTATGGATCCTGCCTCCACTACATCGCTTCCCAAACTATTCCACTTACTGACTACTCTGTGGCTGAAGAAATACTTCCTAACATCCCTGCGATTCATCTGTGTCTTCAGCTTCCAACTGTGTCCCCTTGTTACTGTGTCCAATCTCTGGAACATCTTGTCTTTGTCCACCTTGTCAATTCCTCTCAGTATTTTGTATGTCGTTATCATGTCCCCCCTATCTCTCCTGTCCTCCAGTGTCGTCAGGTTGATTTCCCTTAACCTCTCCTCGTAGGACATACCTCTTAGCTCTGGGACTAGTCTTGTTGCAAACCTTTGCACTTTCTCTAGTTTCTTCACGTGTTTGGCTAGGTGTGGGTTCCAAACTGGTGCCGCATACTCCAATATGGGCCTAACGTACACGGTGTACAGGGTCCTGAATGATTCCTTATTAAGATGTCGGAATGCTGTTCTGAGGTTTGCTAGGCGCCCATATGCTGCAGCAGTTATTTGGTTGATGTGCGCTTCAGATGTGCCTGGTGTTATACTCACCTCACTGTGTGTGTGTGTGTGTGTGTGTGTGTGTGTGTGTGTGTATGTGTGTGTGTGTGTGTGTGTGTGTGTGTGTGTGTGTGTGTATGTGTGTGTGTGTGTGTGTGTGTGTGTGTGTGTGTGTGTATGTGTGTGTGTGTGTGTGTGTGTGTGTGTATGGTGAGTGTTTGCGTTGTGTGTGATTAGTATTTCCTCGCCAGACACACACACACTTACAGTATCATCCTTGATAATGAAGGTCACAGTGTAAACTTACAGTATCGTCCTTGATAATGAAGGTCACAGTGTAAACTTACAGTATCATCCTTGATAATGAAGGTCACAGTGTAAACTTACAGTATCATCCTTGATAATGAAGGTCACAGTGTAAACTTAGTGTGTCAGCCTTGATAATGAAGGTCACAGTGTAAACTTACAGTATCGTCCTTGATAATGAAGGTAACAGTGTAAACTTACAGTATCATCCTTGATAATGAAGGTCACAGTGTAAACTTACAGTATCATCCTTGATAATGAAGGTCACAGTGTAAACTTAGTGTGTCAGCCTTGATAATGAAGGTCACAGTGTAAACTTAGTGTGTCAGCCTTGATAATGAAGGTCACAGTGTAAACTTAGTGTGTCATCCTTGATAATGAAGGTCACAGTGTAAACTTAGTGTGTCAGCCTTGATAATGAAGGTCACAGTGTAAACTTAGTGTGTCAGCCTTGATAATGAAGGTCACAGTGTAAACTTAGTGTGTCA
Source organism: Cherax quadricarinatus (assembly GCF_038502225.1). Taxonomy (NCBI): domain Eukaryota; kingdom Metazoa; phylum Arthropoda; class Malacostraca; order Decapoda; family Parastacidae; genus Cherax; species Cherax quadricarinatus. The sequence continues at coordinate 48,155,923 of NC_091295.1, forward strand.
GCCTTGATAATGAAGGTCACAGTGTAAACTTAGTGTGTCAGCCTTGATAATGAAGGTCACAGTGTAAACTTAGTGTGTCAGCCTTGATAATGAAGGTCACAGTGTAAACTTAGTGTGTCATCCTTGATAATGAAGGTCACAGTGTAAACTTAGTGTGTCATCCTTGATAATGAAGGTCACAGTGTAAACTTAGTGTGTCAGCCTTGATAATGAAGGTCACAGTGTAAACTTAGTGTGTCAGCCTTGATAATGAAGGTCACAGTGTAAACTTAGTGTGTCAGCCTTGATAATGAAGGTCACAGTGTAAACTTAGTGTGTCAGCCTTGATAATGAAGGTCACAGTGTAAACTTAGTGTGTCAGCCTTGATAATGAAGGTCACAGTGTAAACTTAGTGTGTCAGCCTTGATAATGAAGGTCACAGTGTAAACTTAGTGTGTCATCCTTGATAATGAAGGTCACAGTGTAAACTTAGTGTGTCAGCCTTGATAATGAAGGTCACAGTGTAAACTTAGTGTGTCAGCCTTGATAATGAAGGTCACAGTGTAAACTTAGTGTGTCAGCCTTGATAATGAAGGTCACAGTGTAAACTTAGTGTCATTCTTCTTATAAAATGTATCTGCGTTGTTATTTTGAAATTGTTAATATGAGTCGTAGTTTAGTTATTTAACAGAAATCAGTATCGCCATTTAATAAAATCTCCAACTTGGGTTCATGCAGCCTCACAGAACCATGAATCTTAAACGTTTTGAAAAACACACCGATGATGAAAGTTTGTAGACTATATGAAGAGACATTCTTCAGTTATCGCACTGATTCCAAGTTTTTTTGCTGATGCAACACAAAAGAGAGTGAGGGAGCCAGTGTATATATAGGCGAGGGAGGACAGGGACGGGTAGTATATTGATAAATTTGGTGTCACAAACAAGGCTTGATGTGTACTATCCCAGCCATAAGACATATCAGTCAGTAAACAGTGAAGTCGTTCAGAAGAGACACACTCTAATAAATTGAATATGATTTAACGGGAATAAAGATTTCGCCCTATTTTACATATAAAATTGGTAGATGTGCACCTACTCTCCGCCATCGTAGTTTGAAGCCTAGAGTAACATAAAACACACTCAATTATTGTATAATTTTATTTCCTTCCAATTCGTGGGATGATTGTGAGACGTAAGGTGAACTGGGTAGGCGTTGTTTGTATTGTGGATAGTGAGAGCGAATTTTTGCCAGCCAGTATCTCCGGTATGTTGTCGGCTTTCACATGGGATAATGTAAACACTAGAGTCGTTGTTGTCACCATTTCGCTGTTGTCACCATTTTCTGTTTTGGTAAGTTCTTTGACGATGTTGGTGATGGTGGTGGATGTTGATAATCTGATGGTACGTGCTTAGAAGGACCTGGTAACATTCTCAGCTACGCTGCTGTGAGACTCGGGATTGATTTTTGTGCTGGAAGTTGAGTTTACCAGGAGTTATTCTCTCGCGCTCCCCATGGAAACGTGCGGGGAACTGCGATTCCATGAACATCTGGTGAATTTAGGCACATCCTGCTCCTAGTATACCCGAGTACATATTCTCACTGCACGTAGGTGACAGACTATAACTACTCCTATTTAGTTTATCTCTTCTGGTGGGAATAGAAATGAAGTAACTCGTTCTTGTTGATAAGCTTAGGAATAGTCTGTAACTCTAGTGTTGCTGGGTCTCTGCAATAGTCTGTAACTCTAGTGTTGCTGGGTCTCTGCAATAGTCTGTAACTCTAGTGTTACTGGGTCTCTGCAATAGGCTGTAACTCTAGTGTTGCTGGGTCTCTGCAATAGTCTGTAACTCTAGTGTTGCTGGGTCTCTGCAATAGTCTGTAACTCTAGTGTTACTGGGTCTCTGCAATAGTCTGTAACTCTAGTGTTGCTGGGTCTCTGCAATAGTCTGTAACTCTAGTGTTGCTGGGTCTCTGCAATAGTCTGTAACTCTAGTGTTGCTGGGTCTCTGCAATAGTCTGTAACTCTAGTGTTACTGGGTCTCTGCAATAGTCTGTAACTCTAGTGTTGCTGGGTCTCTGCAATAGTCTGTAACTCTAGTGTTACTGGGTCTCTGCAATAGTCTGTAACTCTAGTGTTACTGGGTCTCTGCAATAGTCTGTAACTCTAGTGTTGCTGGGTCTCTGCAATAGTCTGTAACTCTAGTGTTGCTGGGTCTCTGCAATAGTCTGTAACTCTAGTGTTACTGGGTCTCTGCAATAGTCTGTAACTCTAGTGTTACTGGGTCTCTGCAATAGTCTGTAACTCTAGTGTTACTGCGTCTCTGCAATAGTCTGTAACTCTAGTGTTGCTGGGTCTCTGCAATAGTCTGTAACTCTAGTGTTGCTGGGTCTCTGCAATAGTCTGTAACTCTAGTGTTGCTGGGTCTCTGCAATAGTCTGTAACTCTAGTGTTGCTGGGTCTCTGCAATAGTCTGTAACTCTAGTGTTACTGCGTCTCTGCAATAGTCTGTAACTCTAGTGTTACTGGGTCTCTGCAATAGTCTGTAACTCTAGTGTTACTGCGTCTCTGCAATAGTCTGTAACTCTAGTGTTACTGGGTCTCTGCAATAGTCTGTAACTCTAGTGTTACTGGGTCTCTGCAATAGTCTGTAACTCTAGTGTTACTGGGTCTCTGCAATAGTCTGTAACTCTAGTGTTACTGGGTCTCTGCAATAGTCTGTAACTCTAGTGTTACTGGGTCTCTGCAATAGTCTGTAACTCTAGTGTTGCTGGGTCTCTGCAATAGTCTGTAACTCTAGTGTTACTGGGTCTCTGCAATAGTCTGTAACTCTAGTGTTACTGGGTCTCTGCAATAGTCTGTAACTCTAGTGTTGCTGGGTCTCTGCAATAGTCTGTAACTCTAGTGTTGCTGGGTCTCTGCAATAGTCTGTAACTCTAGTGTTACTGCGTCTCTGCAATAGTCTGTAACTCTAGTGTTGCTGGGTCTCTGCAATAGTCTGTAACTCTAGTGTTACTGGGTCTCTGCAATAGTCTGTAACTCTAGTGTTACTGGGTCTCTGCAATAGTCTGTAACTCTAGTGTTGCTGGGTCTCTGCAATAGTCTGTAACTCTAGTGTTGCTGGGTCTCTGCAATAGTCTGTAACTCTAGTGTTACTGCGTCTCTGCAATAGTCTGTAACTCTAGTGTTGCTGGGTCTCTGCAATAGTCTGTAACTCTAGTGTTACTGGGTCTCTGCAATAGTCTGTAACTCTAGTGTTACTGGGTCTCTGCAATAGTCTGTAACTCTAGTGTTACTGGGTCTCTGCAATAGTCTGTAACTCTAGTGTTACTGGGTCTCTGCAATAGTCTGTAACTCTAGTGTTACTGGGTCTCTGCAATAGTCTGTAACTCTAGTGTTGCTGGGTCTCTGCAATAGTCTGTAACTCTAGTGTTACTGGGTCTCTGCAATAGTCTGTAACTCTAGTGTTACTGGGTCTCTGCAATAGTCTGTAACTCTAGTGTTGCTGGGTCTCTGCAATAGTCTGTAACTCTAGTGTTGCTGGGTCTCTGCAATAGTCTGTAACTCTAGTGTTACTGCGTCTCTGCAATAGTCTGTAACTCTAGTGTTGCTGGGTCTCTGCAATAGTCTGTAACTCTAGTGTTACTGGGTCTCTGCAATAGTCTGTAACTCTAGTGTTACTGGGTCTCTGCAATAGTCTGTAACTCTAGTGTTGCTGGGTCTCTGCAATAGTCTGTAACTCTAGTGTTGCTGGGTCTCTGCAATAGTCTGTAACTCTAGTGTTACTGCGTCTCTGCAATAGTCTGTAACTCTAGTGTTGCTGGGTCTCTGCAATAGTCTGTAACTCTAGTGTTACTGGGTCTCTGCAATAGTCTGTAACTCTAGTGTTACTGGGTCTCTGCAATAGTCTGTAACTCTAGTGTTGCTGGGTCTCTGCAATAGTCTGTAACTCTAGTGTTACTGGGTCTCTGCAATAGTCTGTAACTCTAGTGTTACTGGGTCTCTGCAATAGTCTGTAACTCTAGTGTTGCTGGGTCTCTGCAATAGTCTGTAACTCTAGTGTTGCTGGGTCTCTGCAATAGTCTGTAACTCTAGTGTTGCTGGGTCTCTGCAATAGTCTGTAACTCTAGTAATAGTGTAACTCTAGTGTTGCTGGGTCTCTGCAATAGGCTGTAACTCTAGTGTTGCTGGGTCTCTGCAATAGTCTGTAACTCTAGTGTTACTGGGTCTCTGCAATAGTCTGTAACTCTAGTGTTACTGGGTCTCTGCAATAGTCTGTAACTCTAGTGTTACTGGGTCTCTGCAATAGTCTGTAACTCTAGTGTTGCTGGGTCTCTGCAATAGTCTGTAACTCTAGTGTTGCTGGGTCTCTGCAATAGTCTGTAACTCTAGTGTTGCTGGGTCTCTGCAATAGTCTGTAACTCTAGTGTTGCTGGGTCTCTGCAATAGTCTGTAACTCTAGTGTTGCTGGGTCTCTGCAATAGTCTGTAACTCTAGTGTTGCTGGGTCTCTGCAATAGTCTGTAACTCTAGTGTTGCTGGGTCTCTGCAATAGTCTGTAACTCTAGTGTTGCTGGGTCTCTGCAATAGTCTGTAACTCTAGTGTTGCTGGGTCTCTGCAATAGTCTGTAACTCTAGTGTTGCTGGGTCTCTGCAATAGTCTGTAACTCTAGTGTTGCTGGGTCTCTGCAATAGTCTGTAACTCTAGTGTTGCTGGGTCTCTGCAATAGTCTGTAACTCTAGTGTTACTGGGTCTCTGCAATAGTCTGTAACTCTAGTGTTACTGGGTCTCTGCAATAGTCTGTAACTCTAGTGTTACTGGGTCTGGTCTGTCTCTGCAATAGTCTGTAACTCTAGTGTTGCTGGGTCTCTGCAATAGTCTGTAACTCTAGTGTTGCTGGGTCTCTGCAATAGTCTGTAACTCTAGTGTTGCTGGGTCTCTGCAATAGTCTGTAACTCTAGTGTTGCTGGGTCTCTGCAATAGTCTGTAACTCTAGTGTTACTGGGTCTCTGCAATAGTCTGTAACTCTAGTGTTGCTGGGTCTCTGCAATAGTCTGTAACTCTAGTGTTGCTGGGTCTCTGCAATAGTCTGTAACTCTAGTGTTACTGGGTCTCTGCAATAGTCTGTAACTCTAGTGTTGCTGGGTCTCTGCAATAGTCTGTAACTCTAGTGTTGCTGGGTCTCTGCAATAGTCTGTAACTCTAGTGTTGCTGGGTCTCTGCAATAGTCTGTAACTCTAGTGTTGCTGGGTCTCTGCAATAGTCTGTAACTCTAGTGTTGCTGGGTCTCTGCAATAGTCTGTAACTCTAGTGTTACTGGGTCTCTGCAATAGTCTGTAACTCTAGTGTTGCTGGGTCTCTGCAATAGTCTGTAACTCTAGTGTTGCTGGGTCTCTGCAATAGTCTGTAACTCTAGTGTTGCTGGGTCTCTGCAATAGTCTGTAACTCTAGTGTTGCTGGGTCTCTGCAATAGTCTGTAACTCTAGTGTTGCTGGGTCTCTGCAATAGTCTGTAACTCTAGTGTTACTGGGTCTCTGCAATAGTCTGTAACTCTAGTGTTACTGGGTCTCTGCAATAGTCTGTAACTCTAGTGTTGCTGGGTCTCTGCAATAGTCTGTAACTCTAGTGTTGCTGGGTCTCTGCAATAGTCTGTAACTCTAGTGTTGCTGGGTCTCTGCAATAGTCTGTAACTCTAGTGTTACTGGGTCTCTGCAATAGTCTGTAACTCTAGTGTTACTGGGTCTCTGCAATAGTCTGTAACTCTAGTGTTACTGGGTCTCTGCAATAGTCTGTAACTCTAGTGTTACTGGGTCTCTGCAATAGTCTGTAACTCTAGTGTTACTGGGTCTCTGCAATAGTCTGTAACTCTAGTGTTACTGGGTCTCTGCAATAGTCTGTAACTCTAGTGTTACTGGGTCTCTGCAATAGTCTGTAACTCTAGTGTTACTGGGTCTCTGCAATAGTCTGTAACTCTAGTGTTGCTGGGTCTCTGCAATAGTCTGTAACTCTAGTGTTACTGGGTCTCTGCAATAGTCTGTAACTCTAGTGTTACTGGGTCTCTGCAATAGTCTGTAACTCTAGTGTTGCTGGGTCTCTGCAATAGTCTGTAACTCTAGTGTTACTGGGTCTCTGCAATAGTCTGTAACTCTAGTGTTGCTGGGTCTCTGCAATAGTCTGTAACTCTAGTGTTACTGGGTCTCTGCAATAGTCTGTAACTCTAGTGTTACTGGGTCTCTGCAATAGTCTGTAACTCTAGTGTTACTGGGTCTCTGCAATAGTCTGTAACTCTAGTGTTGCTGGGTCTCTGCAATAGTCTGTAACTCTAGTGTTGCTGGGTCTCTGCAATAGTCTGTAACTCTAGTGTTGCTGGGTCTCTGCAATAGTCTGTAACTCTAGTGTTGCTGGGTCTCTGCAATAGTCTGTAACTCTAGTGTTGCTGGGTCTCTGCAATAGTCTGTAACTCTAGTGTTGCTGGGTCTCTGCAATAGTCTGTAACTCTAGTGTTGCTGGGTCTCTGCAATAGTCTGTAACTCTAGTGTTACTGGGTCTCTGCAATAGTCTGTAACTCTAGTGTTGCTGGGTCTCTGCAATAGTCTGTAACTCTAGTGTTGCTGGGTCTCTGCAATAGTCTGTAACTCTAGTGTTACTGGGTCTCTGCAATAGTCTGTAACTCTAGTGTTACTGGGTCTCTGCAATAGTCTGTAACTCTAGTGTTACTGCGTCTCTGCAATAGTCTGTAACTCTAGTGTTACTGGGTCTCTGCAATAGTCTGTAACTCTAGTGTTACTGGGTCTCTGCAATAGTCTGTAACTCTAGTGTTACTGGGTCTCTGCAATAGTCTGTAACTCTAGTGTTGCTGGGTCTCTGCAATAGTCTGTAACTCTAGTGTTGCTGGGTCTCTGCAATAGTCTGTAACTCTAGTGTTGCTGGGTCTCTGCAATAGTCTGTAACTCTAGTGTTACTGGGTCTCTGCAATAGTCTGTAACTCTAGTGTTGCTGGGTCTCTGCAATAGTCTGTAACTCTAGTGTTACTGGGTCTCTGCAATAGTCTGTAACTCTAGTGTTGCTGGGTCTCTGCAATAGTCTGTAACTCTAGTGTTGCTGGGTCTCTGCAATAGTCTGTAACTCTAGTGTTGCTGGGTCTCTGCAATAGTCTGTAACTCTAGTGTTGCTGGGTCTCTGCAATAGTCTGTAACTCTAGTGTTGCTGGGTCTCTGCAATAGTCTGTAACTCTAGTGTTGCTGGGTCTCTGCAATAGTCTGTAACTCTAGTGTTGCTGGGTCTCTGCAATAGTCTGTAACTCTAGTGTTACTGGGTCTCTGCAATAGTCTGTAACTCTAGTGTTACTGGGTCTCTGCAATAGTCTGTAACTCTAGTGTTGCTGGGTCTCTGCAATAGTCTGTAACTCTAGTGTTACTGGGTCTCTGCAATAGTCTGTAACTCTAGTGTTACTGGGTCTCTGCAATAGAACATCAGTGAAGATAATTTTTTTATCTACTTATTTTTCTTCTGGAGTAAACTGGATGGATGGCTCAACATGGTTGAATTTTCTCCACAAAATCTTCAATGTTCTTTCTTCTATTGGCGATAAAGAATGTATCATCGACGTAACTACGTTATGCTTTTTGGGAGAGTGTTATTGAAGCGTTCTGCTTCCAGGTGTTCCATAAACAAGTTAACAAGAGCTACACTGATGGCTGTGTTAATTCCAGCCTGTAGAGCGTGCTAGCTGCAGCTGAAATAACTGAAGCTTATACATAACTCACTGAAGTCAACAAAATCTAAAACTGGGAAAAGTATATTCAAGACATAGTGCAGTTTCCGGCGCAGGAAGACTATGGCGGAGCCCACAGGACAATTTGTGAGCAAAGATGTCACATCCAGACTCACCAGTTTCTTGTCCCTGATGTTACGGTTTTTATTTCTATTAAGTAGACTGCCCGAGTGTTTCAGTTTAACATCTTTATTACGTACCCCAGACCCATCCTGTGGGCGTTAGTCAAAAGATTACAGAGGTACATAATGGGTTCAGGGACTGAACCCCGAAGTTACAAAGGCAATGAATTCCGGGTGATTTTAGGCGTGTGTTGCTTGGAGTCCCCAGGAGGCAGCAAATATTTTGGCAAGGAATTCTGCTGTTTTGTGTGTGGGAGGCAATGTCAGTGCTGAATGTGATGCGCCTCATTGGGACTGCTGATTTATGAGGTTTTGATAGACCATACAACCTCATTGGTTTCGGATTGCCAGGGACGAGGTGCAGAGGTTTCTTCCCAAGTTCAGCTCGCTCTAAGATCTGTATGACGCCATGAAGGAAGTTGTTTTTGTGAGGGAACCCTGTGTCTCGCTTCGTATATTGTGCTGTCATAGGGCAGGTTCCTCTTTTTTTGGCGTCGTAGTCGGTCTGGCTTTAGATGCTCACTCCTCCTTTACCAGAGGTAGTTTTCGTTACGTATTCTCCTCTGTCGGTCTCTGGGAGCCGCAATGTACCGCCTGGGTAGAGCAGGAGTCATGGAGTTCCACACAGCACAGCAGGGAGGATACCTTTGGCAAAAACGTTTCATAATCATAATTGGCTTTACGGGTGCCTGGTGCGTGTGGACAAATTGTTGATTATTGGAGGGTTTTCCCACGTCTTTCTATCTGCTGTTGTCACAAACGACATTCAACTCCGTTTCAATCTCATCTTCTCGAGGTTGGGAATGACTCCTCTGCTGAAGATGCAATCGGAATTCTGCCTGCTGAGTTTTATCTTTTATATTTCCACATATCACAGCTCTTATCTTAAAGTTCCATATTATGCGTTGGCGAGCACAACACTTTCTATTTTTCAGTGGAAGTATTTCCGTTGATAGTTTTCAGACAAACTTCACGTATGACACATGATTTTGAAAGTTATACAGTAAATGGTTCAAGTCGGACCCAAACGTCGTCATAAGCTTCTCTCTTATTTTTGTATTGTTCCAGTCACGGTATTGTGACTTTTTGTATTATATTGTACATTGCCTTGGCTAGTTTTTCACCAATTTCATTTTTTTACTATTGCGCAGTGAACAGGTAACAATAGCAAGGATATGCCACATCCTTAGGAATGGTGGTCACATAGGAAACACGGATATACATGTTCCTTGGAAGTTTAAGTGAGATATGCAATATCCTGGCTTGCCAACTGGTAGTATATTAATTAAGCTTAGAGGCCTGATAACTTCAATACAGCTCAGCTACCCAGGCGTGAGGGAAGAAACAAATGAAGGTTTGTTGACAGTATGGCAGCCCAGCCACTCAGCTTCACGTCCTCAGCCTTCACACGCTCCACTAGACACAAGACATATATAAAGTTCCTCACAAAAGCTGATTCACTTTACAACTTTGCTATATTTTGGGAGTCTCTGATACTTTAATTTTAGCTTTTTTTCCTCTTGGGAAAGTATAGATCCTGTGTTAAAAACTGTGAAGTTTGATCAGGTTTTGTTCTATGGTTTTTAAGAGGAAACAAGACAGTTTCCTCCGCTAAGTGCCAGATTAACCAGGCTATGATAGACATGTGGGCCAACAAGCCACCTGCATCAACAGCCTAGTTGACCAGGCAAGCACCAGACAGGCTGGTAGAGCCACCACTCCCTTGCGTGTGGTAAAGGAAGCGTGTTAAAAGTGTTGCACTCTAGCAGAATTCCCTGAAAGACACGTAAGACTTCAGGCAGATCTTGCAAATTATTCTTCCATTTAATACCCACCAAATGTTCATTTTCCCCGTGTCTCTTAATCTTCCTTGATTCTGTATGAATAATTTTTATGTCCTGTTCTTGCATGACCCACAAATTATTAAATAAAACACGAATACAAACTTCAGTAATAAAATAAGCATATTTACTTCACAAAATACAAAAATTTAGTATTCCCCCAAAATTAGTTTTAATTCCACAGAGACACGAGGAAACATCAGGGGACGAGAAGTGTAGAAAATCACCCAACAAAATCGCGATCTTCATTTCAAACGCTGAATAAACGCCACGTTTAAGCGGATACATTATAAATCAAACGCCAGGGAAGGTAAACAGTTTTTTGAGAAGGAGTGAGAGATGTTGGTGTTCTTACGTTGCACTGATGAAGTATAAAGTTAGAATCACACACATTAATTACTCTGCCGTCCATATATCCGCAGTATACTAATAAAGAAGTTAAAAGTTACACGCCTTCCGTTTTATGAGTCAGGTGATCTAATTAACGAGGGGCTCTGAGCGAGCCATACTGGCACTTATGTCTCCTTGCTTTATAGGTCATAGTTCCTCTCGTGTTCAATACCGCGTCACCACTCATCTTATGTTGGCACTTATGCTATACTGCCCTAGAATTCAAAGTCACTTTAACTTGTGCTTATCCCACTCACTTCTAGAGCTCTAGTTCAAGTACTAGCTCTGAGCTCTAGCCCATGGCTAGTACTTGATTTCTCTCCAATTTGCACGAAAAAAATAATTATCGTTTATCTTTTATTCATAAGACGTATGTTGTTGACGTGTGTTAGGAAGACGTACAGTAGGACGACCTTGATACAGCAGCCGTCGCCTCGCCATCCACTCGTTCATTATCCGGGACCTTGATATGTCTCTGTGCCGGGCGTGGATACGATACAGTCTTCACGTTGCTGGTAACTTTTCACTTTTATGTTTGTGGTCCTCACGCTCCTGGTCTTTCCTCGAAAAAACTACAGATGCCTAACAAGACTTCTTGCTAGGCAGTTTTTCTCCTGTTAGTCTATGATGGTGTTAGATTTTATTTCTATATAATTTTCGAAAAAAGTGCGAGCAGATTTACTCACCTTTGTGGTTGCAGGGATCAAATCATAGTTGCTGGCCTCGCTACTAGGTCCACTCACTTCCGGTTACAAGAGCCTTATCGTACCTCTTCTTAAAGCTATGTATAGATTTTGTCTCTACTGTGTGTGTGTGTGTGTGTGTGTGTGTGTGTGTGTGTGTGTGTGTGTGTGTCACGAGAACAACGGCAGGGTGATCCATACTAAGGCAAACTAAGATAAATTTCCCCAGAGAAACATTGAACATTCTCCACACTGCATTGCTGTGTAAAACGCTGACACCTTTAATAATATTCAAGCCTCATTTTACGAAACTCTAAGAGTTTCCCCCAGAAAGTGAAATATATTTTAGTATGCCATCTAATGAAGTTTAAAAATTTGAGTAAGTTTGCCCTAAAACGAAGACGATTAATGTTGTTTATACCATGACTGGAGCCACCAACGTGTTGCAAATTTTATGATCAAAATATATTTGCAGTATCTGGTTCCTAGTTAATGAATCCAGGGGTCGTGGCCCCCGTGGCCCCTTCGTTAACCAGGCTAAATTGTTAGCATTTCACCCACGTTAATTTTCTTTTTTTTTTTTAATCATGACAGAAGCTTTCCAAGACGAAATTCATTTAATTCTGAAATGGAAACAAACTGCCCTTAAAATTCCCAAGGTATATACAGAGATGTATATCCCTTAGTGTATATACTCTGGGAGTTTATTTAGATCCCTATTTCAAGAATCAAAGTATCACTGGTGGTGGACAGGTGACACGCAGCCTTAATAACCCTCGTGTAGTCAAGTTTTAACCGTAATAAATCAGTCAAATGCAGAATTTACCAAGACACATGACACTCGTATAAGAATTCTGGTGATCATGGCGACACAAATCGGTTTAGGTAGTAATTAATGACTGTAAGTGGTGTAACATGATGGACGGGAGGATCGAGCCAGCACTTTATAAAGCACTTGGACCTGCTGTTACCAGGGCCACGGTTCGAGCCTCAAATATAGCTGAATTTTGCAGTTATTCAGTTTTTTCTGAATAATGTACATAATCACTGAGAATAAACACTAAGAATGTTGAATGTTATTAAGGTAACGACTGTGATGTACAGAATGTTATGGCGTTCTGATGAAAAGTATCAGCACAAAGACACAAGGAGTGAAACGTGCTTTAATAATTGGGACAACGTTTCGCGCAGTGTAGAGCTTGTCTGAGTGATAGTGGTGCAACTGAGCGATCCTTTGCCGCTGTCTCGATAGTAACCTCTCTCTCTCTCCCTCTCTCTCTCTCTCTCTCTCTCTCTCTCTCTCTCTCTCTCTCTCTCACACACACACACACACACACACACACATACACACCGAGTGGACTAGAGCGCTGCATGAGAATCTTGACCGTCCTCAGTAATAGTTTCGAATTCTGCTGACTGCGATCTTTCTCTGTATATACCCTTTGTATATATATATATATATATATATATATATATATATATATATATATATATATATATATATATCGTTATTATGGAAGTACTTGATGAGATTCATGGGATAAATGCCGAATAATTTGATAAATTACGATTAAAATTATTGGATAACTGTCGGATGATTTTATAATTTATGACTAAAATAATGTGTCTTATGGGTTACGTCCTTTCTATGTCAAGACAAATTGCTCATTATTATATTTCCTCCGGGCGTAATTACATGAATTATTTACGAGGATGAGTCCACTACTACCACCATTACCACCACCACTACTACCACTATCACCACCACGACCACCACCATTACTACTACTATCACCACCACTACAACTACCACTATCACCACCATTACCACAACCACTAACTGTGAGACCGCGAACCTTCTCCAACTGTGACGCCTTCTAGCCATCCAGCACGAGAAGGTTCTCCACCTTTCCATTTCTTGCTAAGTCACTCCTTCTCTCTCACTACTCTGCTGATAAATGTATCACTATCAGCTTTTAATTATCTCCCTGACCCTTTGCTGGTGATCACGAGAGCTTAACACACCATCCACGGAGCTCTGACCTGGTTTTAATACCTTGTTGATAGTGTTGTCGGGGCGGCGTGATACAAGGAGGGGGTGTGATGATGTGCGTATTAGAGGGAGAGGAAGATGTGCTGAGAGGGGAGGTGGTGTGGTGAGGTGTGTATGAGAGGAAGCGGGGTGATAGTGTGTGACAGGAGAGGGGATTAGTGAGGTAAGAGAGAGGGAGGGAGGGTTAACGCATGCGATTCGAGATACAGAGGGGAAGGGAGTGTTAACGCATGCGATTCGAGATACAGAGGGGAAATGAGGATTCACTGATTCTAAGTGTTGGAGAAGAAGAGAAAAATTTACTGGAACTGTGAGAGCCAGGTTAGTACCTGGCACTCACCACCCACCAGGCAAGTGGCATCACCAGTGATGGACCTTGTTGTGGCACTCCATCTCAGCAGAGGCTGATGAAAGGACAAGTGTGACGAGAGGAAAAGAAACAGGGATCTCGTTTTCCTCGTCAGGAAACAGAAAAAATAATTTTCCTTAGGCGGTTCTTAGTAAGAAAACAACCCGGAATACAGGAACTTGATGTAAATGGTGTAGAAAACTGACAAGTTGAAGAATAAGACGCTTGTGCAATATTTTGGAACCTTTACTGAAGAAACGTTTCGCCCGTCAGGGGCTTCTTCAGTCCTAATACAGAGATAACTGAGTGTATATAGTGGCAGGAGTCAGGTGAAAGGTCGCGAGGGTGGTGGTAGTAGTTTTGTTGTAGTAGTAGTGGTAGCAGTAGTAGCAATAGCAATAGTAGTACTACTAGTAGTAATAGTAGTAGTAGCACTAGCAATAGCAGTAGTAGTTGTAACAATAGCAGTAACAGTAGTAGTAGTATAATTGTATTAAGACTGGATAAGCCACTCCTGGAGATACGTGTCTTTTTTCACTTGTGTGACTAACCTAACTATATACCGTCCACTGGATGGATAGTGGATGCACAATAAAGTAGCCGCTCCGGGAACGAAAGTTAAAATTTAATGTCCTCTGGGAGAGAGAGAGAGAGAGAGAGAGAGAGAGAGAGAGAGAGAGAGAGAGAGAGAGAGAGACTCATAACACCTTTGTTATACACTGGCTTCCCTACCCCAGGAGCTGACTCCCCTATCCCAGGTGCCACTCACCCGTGGCATCACCAATGGACTTTAATGAATGGGCAGGTGACTAATGGCACCTTGATTAAAAATGTTGTTGTTTTTTGAGATAGGCGTCTGCCGCTGGCTCTGATGAAGGAGGGAGTGAGGGGAAAAAATCTGTGTTTACGAAGTGTGATGGCGAGGGACATGGAGTGCTTCTTTGATGTGGAGAGGGACATGGAGTGCTTCTTTGATGTGGCGAGGGACATGGAGTGCTTCTTTGATGTGGCGAGGGACATGGAGTGCTTCTTTGATGTGGCGAGGGACATGGAGTGCTTCTTTGATGTGGCGAGGGGGAGAGAGGCAGAGGCTAGTGGTGGATTGCTGGAGTGTGGGACTATTACGAACACAGGTACTGAATGGCCTGTGAGACCTGGTAGTAATGGGAATTGGAGCAAACATACTAAGCAGTAGATTTTAGTGTATATTTTGCCTTCACCCACTATATACAAATATGTACACTATGTACAGATAGAAAAATAAGTGCACACGACGATGACAGATGGCAACGCAGAAGCCAGAGAGTGTGCACTGTACTCAACCAGCAGGTAGGCAAGTCTGCCAAATGCTTCCCGCAAGTGAACCACGTTTCTTCAGCTTTGGCGGGCTTGTCTGTGATTGGTTAATGAATCAAGGTACTGATTTAACGACGGGTACCCTACTGATCGTTAAACCCTTGGCACCCGGTTCACTGGTTGGGAGGCAGCCTATATGGGAGTGCGACATAGGCCGAATAAATTGTAACATACTCTTTACATGCCACAGGGATGGTGTTGTGATGCATTGTTGGAGTATGTGATGTGTTGTTGTGTATTGTTGGAGTATGTGATGTGTTGTGCTGCATTGTTGGAGTATGTGATGTGTTGTGCTGCATTGTTGGAGTATGTGATGTGTTGTGGTGCATTGTTTAAGTATTTGACAATGGTTGGTACATTGTTTGTTGGAATGTGTGATGTGTTGTGGTGAGTTGTAGGAATGTAGAAGGTAGCTGGAGTGAGGGAGAGGCTTGTGGTGGCTTGTTGGAGTGTGGGAGGTAGCTGGAGTGAGGGAGAGGCTTGTGGTGGCTTGTTGGAGTGTGGGAGGTAGCTGGAGTGAGGGAGAGGCTTGTGGTGGCTTGTTGGAGTGAGGGAGGTAGCTGGAGTGAGGGAGAGGCTTGTAGTGGCTTGTTGGAGTGTGGGAGGTAGCTGGAGCGAGGGAGAGGCTTGTAGTGGCTTGTTGGAGTGTAGAAGGTAGCTGGAGTGAGGGAGAGGCTTGTGGTGGCTTGTTGGAGTGTGGGAGGTAGCTGGAGCGAGGGAGAGGCTTGTAGTGGCTTGTTGGAGTGTGGGAGGTAGCTGGAGAGAGGGAGAGGCTTGTGGTGGCTTGTTGGAGTGTGGGAGGTAGCTGAAGCGAGGGAGAGGCTTGTGATGGCTTGCTGGAGTGTGGAAGGTACCTGGAAAGAGGGAGAGGCTTGTGGTGGCTTGCTGGAGTGTGGGAGGTAGCTGGAGCGAGGGAGAGGTTTGTGGTGGCTTGTTGGAGTGTGGGAGGTAGCTGGAGCGAGGGAGAGGCTTGTGGTGGCTTGTTGGAGTGTAGGAGGTAGATGGAGCGAGGGAGAGGTTTGTGGTGGCTTGTTGGAGTGTGGGAGATAGCTGAAGCGAGGGAGAGGCTTGTGATGGCTTGTTGGAGCGTGGGAGATAGCTGAAGCGAGGGAGAGGCTTGTGGTGGCTTGTAGGAGTGCGGGAGATTGCTGAAGCGAGGGAGAGGCTCGTGGTGGCTTGTTGGAGTGTGGGAGGACATTCTTGTGGTTTCTTGGAATATTT
>NC_091295.1:48181692-48184192 GCF_038502225.1 Cherax quadricarinatus
ATATATATATATATATATATATATATATATATATATATATATATATGCAAGGAATTCGCGAGAGCAGGCGAAATATACACACACTGATCACTGGCTGAAGGAGACTCGAACCTACGAACCTTTGGTAAAGCACTGCGTACCTTGTCCTATCTACCCACACTGGACAATACCTTGGCGTGTAGCATGCGTTACACGTTTGATCCAAGGCAGCCAGCTTTCAGGGAGAAGGCTTACAGCTTTTCATCTCATTCCCTGCATGCATCAGCCTTACTAGAGATTTGAACAATGCAAGGAATTCGCGAGAGCAGGCGAAATATAAAACAAACACTGATCTCTGGCTGAAGGAGACTCGAATCTACGAACTTTAGGACAAGGTACGCAGTGCTTTACCAATCTACCCACACTGGACAATACCTTGGCGTGTAGCATGCGTTACACGTTTGATCCAAGGCAGCCAGCTTTCATGGAGAAGGCTGATGCATGCAGGGGATGAGATGAAAAGCTGTAAGCCTTCTCCCTGAAAGCTGGCTGCCTTGGATCAAACGTGTAGCGCATGCTACACGCCAAGGTATTGTCCAGTGTGGGTAGATTGGTAAAGCACTGCGTACCTTGTCCTAAAGTTCGTAGATTCGAGTCTCCTTCAGCCAGAGATCAGTGTTTGTATAATATATATATATATATATATATATATATATATATATATATATATATATATATATATATATATATATATATATATATATATATATATATATACATATATATATATATATACATTGCTCCAAACATTGTTACAATATTAAAAATTCTACAGCAGAATTACCCTAAAAAAATTCCATCAACCCTCCCCCCCCCCCCCCCCCCGCAACAAAAATACCAGCTTTCCCGTGTCAGCATAATAAGGTTAAACTATCCGGGCGTTTCCCGAACACCATACATAATTCCCGACATTTTCATGGTTACTTTATCCCAAAAATTCCATTCTTAGACAGGCCAAAGTTTATCTTGGCCATATTTCCGGGAAGTTAAGCCATAGCTGGAATCGTCTTGAAGGTTGTGAGACATCCTCCAGACATATTGTGGCTATTTCTGTCGAATGTATGAAGATCTAGTCGAAGCCACGGTCTCGTTGTAGATTACGGACATGGACTCGGAGGAGGGATTTGTGGTGATCTGAGAAGAAAAATAATCTCAGTCATCTCTGTATTTCAACTGAAGAAGGCTGCTGTGTGAGCGAAACTCTCGGTCGAAAAAAGATGATGAAGTGTTGCATATGTGCCTTACCCATCAGGCTGTCGCTGTTATTTACAATTATCATTACATAAGGAAAATCTTGAGTTGGTGAAGATATTGTTATTTCTGCCCCTTTATAAAGCCTGTAAGCTACCGCCCTTTAGAAGAGATGTAACCTAGCCCCCTTATAGAAAGGCTGTAGCCATTTTCCTTTTAGAAAGCCTGTAGTTATTCCCTCTTTTAGAAAGCCTGTAGTTATTCCCTCTTTTAGAAAGCCTGTAGTCATTCCCTTTAAGAAAGCCTGCAGTCATTCCCTTTAAGAAAGCCTGCAGTCATTCCACATTTAGAAAGCCTCTAGTCATTACCCCTTTAAGAAAGCCTGTAGTCATTTTTCCTTTTAGAAGGCCTGTAGTCATTCCCCCTTTAAAAAGCCTATAGTCATTTCCCCTTTAAGAAAGCCTGTAACAAACAGGAATATAAAAATGGATAATTGTTGCAACAATGAGAAATATTTCATTGGCACATTTGTCTCAGCTGATCCATCTGTATGAGGATCCATTTGTGTGAGAATTCATCTGTGTGAGGATCCATCTGTGTAAGGATCCATCTGTGTGAGGATCCCAAATGGGCACCGCCAGCCATCTGATAACGGTATCAAATCGTACATAAACTCCAATAATGGATCTCACACGTGCCTGCAGCCAGCAGTGATACCATCGAACCAGACGTTTATTGGGTGGTCGTGAGGTGACCCCAAGAGCAGAGTAGTGGAGGCAGAGATGATTCTTGGTATCACACACACACACACACGCCTGATAATGGTCACTCGAAAAGTTGCTTAATTTCCTCTTCAATTGGTAAGCTAGTTGTGAGTTAGTAATACAGAGGGAGAATAAGGGCAACAAAGCCTACAGAGATCCCGGGTACATAAATACTGACGATTATGCAGCTTTATTATAGACAAAGCACCTTAAGAGAGCCGACAAAATCACTCTCACTTGTTCTAGCAGATACTGTGCTTACTGCTGGGCGCACTAGGTGCCTTGCTAGATCTGAGAGCAGAGGCAACGGTGAACGACAGTGTTAACAGATTATACGACGACACCGTGCCAACCAAACAAGCCGTCAGTGCCATGTTTCCTCCAGTGAGGGAAGGAATAAGGGGTGTGAAGGGGTGCCTTGGCACTTATGATCCAAAAAATTGCAGCTACCCCCCGTTTCACTGGATGAATTACAATCACCCCAGCCGCTCTATGACCATTACGGA